>NW_012105831.1:1378922-1382470 GCF_000951045.1 Mandrillus leucophaeus
GGAGTGTAAATTAGTTCAACCATTGTGGAAGATGGTGTGGCAATTCCTCGAGGATCTAGAACTAGAAATACCATTTGACCCAGCGATCCCATTACTGCGTAAATACCTAAAGGATTATAAATCATGTTACCATAAAGACACATGCACACATATGTTTATTGTGGCACTATTCACAATAGCAAAGACTTAGAACCAACCCAAATGTCCATCAACAATAGACTGGATTAAGAAAATGTGGCACATATACATCATCGAATACTATGCAGTCATAAGAAAGGATGAGTTCATGTCCTTTGCAGGGACATGGATGAAGCTGGAAACCATCATTCTGAGCAAACTATCACAAGGACAGGAAACCAAATACTGCATGTTCTCACTCATAGGTGGGAGTTGAACAATGAGAACACATGGACACAGGGAGCGGAACATCACACACCGGGGACTGTCGGTAGGTGGGGAGCTGGGTGAGGGATAGCATTAAGAGAAATACCTAACGTAAATGACGAGTTAATGGATGCAGCAAACCAACATGGCACATGTATACCTATGTAACAAACCTGCACGTTGTGCACATGTATCTTAGAACTTTAAGTTTAATTTAAAAATAAAAAGAAAACAGCATTGTTACTATTGTCCCTAAAATTTTTCATCTTACTCCCAATTCTCCAAGAAATACAAATGCCAAGGCTGTTAAATAACTCCCATTTAGCTTTCCTTTTTTTTTTTTTTTTTTTTTTTTGAGACAGAGTCTTGCTCTGTCACCCAGGCTGGAATGCAGTGGCACTATCTTGGCTCACCGCAACCTCCACCTCTCGGGTTCAAGCAATTCTCCTACCTCAGCCTCCTGAGTAGCCGGGATTATAGGCATGCACCACCACACCCAGCTAATTTTTTGTATTTTTAGGAGAGATGAGGTTTCTCCATGTTAGTCAGGATGGTCTCGAACTCCCAACCTCAGGTGATCCGCCTGCCTTAGCCTCCCAAAGTGCTGGGATTAGAGGTGTGAGAGCTTTCCTTATAAATACTTTTATTAAATGCTTTTATTCTTACACAAATTCTTCCTTCCTTGTCTGAGAATAAGATTTCTTCTCCTTTCCCGAGTCAGCCCGTCTGTGCTTTTAAAACTACTTCCACTTCTTTATGATCTTTCTCTACAGTTGTTTCTCTTTTTCTCCAGCACCTTCGTTTTCTCTCTTCAGGTTATTTTAAGTCAATAAATATTTATGGAGCACCCCTCTGTGTCAGGTACCATGCTGGTCACTGAGAATATAAAGAAGAGTAACATGCATCCCTTCCCTTTCTAGAGGAGGAGGAAAGGGCTTCTCACTGCCTGAGAACATGATGGAGAGACAGAGTGTTTCACTGTGGCCCTTGCATGTCCTTGTTCCCATAGCTGGAGTAAAAGGAAAATAAATCTTGGGACCCCAGGCTCAATAAGCCAAAGTGAAAAGTCAAGCTGGGAACGGAGTCACACGAAGCTGCCTCTCATTTTTTTCCTACATAAGATAGCTACGGAGATAAAAGAGCTACATACCTCCCTCACCATGTGCCCACAATGGGCTCCAAGATCTTTACCCTAAAACAGTTTTGTTGAATTTCACCCTGACAATGTAAATTGATAGCTCATTTATCTTCACAAGCATGGAACAAAGGACAGAACTTGAAGTCATCCCTCTGCTCACCTGAGACAAATTTATATCTGATTTCTTCCTCTGCCCTATGTTTATTTTATCTTATGTAAAAATGCAGTTTCACTGAGTGAGAAAAACGCGTGACTATCCGTCTACTTCTTTCTCACATGTAAAATGTGTATTCAATAAATGCTGATCAAATACTCAAAAGAATGCAACTGCTTGCCTCTTGTCTACCCACACCCTTATAAGCTTTTTTTTTTTTTACTCTTTTTCCAATATATGTCCTTTTCTCTTTAAATATTGAGGTCCCAGATCCTCTTTAGAAAAAGCACAAACCACAGTTTTTCCTGTGGTTCCATGTCTTTTTCCCAAGTGCCTCCTTAACCTTGGCGAATAAACCTTTTAAAATGGTTGAGACTCACCACTGTCTTTGATTTATACTGACCAATAAAATCCAAATTGCCCAAACAATGGCTGCACATCCACAGAACAATCCCTTCCTTCTCAGAGAATCATCCAAGTTAAACTAGTTAAACTGTCACAGAATGCCTCTTGCCCGAGCCTTGTAAAACATTTCACTCTTGTTCCCTTAGTTATACTGCTCCCTCAGCTCCTTCTAGTCCCTGGGATTTTTGAAGAAAGTCCTATGTTAATGGCAGTGTTGATTTTCACAATTTTTGATGCTGTGACTTAGATAGGGCTCGACCCTGCTATTCAGCATCAGCACAAGACAGCAACTTTAGAGAGACTGTTTAAAGAACAACCACACTTACATGAGGTCAAATCCTTTTAACAAGTTCCTTATTTTATATACACTTTTTTTTTTTTTTTTTTTTTTTTAAAGTATCGTTCTTGTTGCCCAGGCTGGAGTACAATGGCACTCTCTTGGCTCACTGTGACCCTCCACCTCCCAGGTTCAAGTGATTCTCTTGCCTCAACCTCCTAAGTAGCTGACCACGCCCGGTTAATTTTTATATTTTAGTATAGACAGGGTTTCACCATGTTGGCCAGGCTGGTCTCGAACTCCTGACCTTAGGCAATCTGCCCATCTGGGCCTCCCAAAGTGCTGGGATTACAGGCATGAGCCACCTCACCTGGCCTTTTATATATACTTTTATATACATGTACATGATATATTCCTAGAGGTTGTTTTTCTGATTGAACTTGAATTGATACAGAATTTGGCACGAAGAAAGAATTTCAGAGGGATAACATCTAAAGGACAAGTTCTTTGAATTGAATATGGAGTTGGTTTTCAATTTGATTAGATTTGAAGGCATTAATGACCCTGTTTCCAGTGGCAAAGGGGCAGAACATGGCAATCAGTTGCAAAAGTCATGCAAATTTTTAACTACATTTACCTATAGAAGGTAAGTCTCTTGGGGACAAAGTATTTACCACTCTAGAACATTTTAGCAAAATGCAGAGTGAAAAAGGGTAGGTTGGTTTCTTCTAAATGTGCTGTAGAACTTAGGGGGAAAAAGTGAGTTCAGGGCTTTAAATTCCCAAGTTATCTGCATAAGGACCTGAAAAGCTCCTATGACTGCCTTAAAAACAATACAGGCCAGGGGCAGTGACTCATGCCTTAAAAACAATACAGGCCAGGGGCAGTGACTCATGCCTGTAATGCCAGCACTTTGGGAGGCTGAGGTGGGAGAATCGCTTGAGGCCAAGTGTTCAAGACCAGCCTGGTCAACACATTCTCACAAGACAGTGAGAATCTATCTCTACAAAATTTTTTTTTTTAATTAGCCGGGTGTGGTGGCACATGCCTGTAGTCCCACCTAGTCTGGAGGCTGAGGTGGGAGGATCCCTTGAGCCCAAGAGTTTGAGGTTAAAGTGAGCTATTATTGTGCCACTGTTCTCCAGCTTGGGTGACAGGGTGAGGTCTTGTCTCTAAAATAAATTAAAAAC
>NW_012105831.1:1382520-1398072 GCF_000951045.1 Mandrillus leucophaeus
GTGTGGTGGCACATGCTTGTAGCCCTAGCCACTTGGGAGGCTGAGGTGGGAGGATCACTTGAACCCAAGAGTTTGAGGTTAAAGTGAGCTATTATTGTGCCACTGTTCTCCAGCTTGGGTGACAGGGTGAGGTCTTGTCTCTAAAATAAATTAAAAACTTAAAAAAAATTCTTATCTCCTGTGACTACAGAACTGAGATTCTGAAAAGCAAATCCAAAGTTTCATCTTACTGGTGGGTGAATTACAAGGCAAACTGAATACTCAAACTTGAATGGTCTATTTTATTAAAATTAGGGCACTGATTGGGAAGGAATAAGATTCTAAAAATTGGGATTGGGTCATATGGACAGATTCTGATAAATCTGGAGACCTCGTGTCCCCAAATACCACCAAGCCTTCTTTGCACTTCTACTGCTGCTGCCTGAAGAACCTCTAACGACTTTCACTTGGCTGCTTTACAAAGGGCTGCTGGTGCTCTCCAGGACATACTCCCACCACAGGTCCCTGAGGGCCTCAGAGGGTGAGACTCAAAATGTGGCCTGTAATGATATGCAATGAACACCAAAATAACTGCATGATTTTCCAACTTATATTGACATAAACCTGAGGAATATATGAGGGAATTGATCTTCAGGGTGTGGAATCAGAGTAGAGAAAATACAAAGTTGGACCAATAAGTAAAGACACACCCAAGACTGGCTAATTTATAAAGGAAAGAAGTTTAATTGACCTACAGTTCCACATCGCTGGGGAGGCCTCATAATCATGCCAGAAGATGACGAAAGAGCAAAGGAACATCTTACATGGTGGCAGGCAAAAAAGAGTGAGAGCCAAGTGAAAGGGGAAACCCTTTATAAAACTATCAGATCTCATGAGACTGATTCATGATAATCAGACTCATGAGACAGTACCATGAGAACAGTATGGGGGAAACCACCCCCATGATTCAATTATCTCCAACCAGGTCCCTCCCACCACACATGGGAATTATGGGAGCTACTATTCAAGATGAGATTTGGGTGGGGACACAGCCAAACCATATCACAAGGTATTCATTATGTGTGTCTGGAAAAAATCTGGAAATTAGAATGAGTTATGCAATGGACTGAATGTGTAACTCCCAAATTCATATGTTGAAACTTAAATCCAAAGGGGTGGCATTTGGAGGTGGGACCTCTGGGAGGTAATTAGTTCATGAGGGTAGAGCCCTCGTGAGTGGGGTTCATGCCCTTTTAAGAAGAGGCCAGAGCCTGAGCTAGCTCTCTTTAGGCCAGGCGAGGAACAGCAAGAAGACAGTTACCTATAAACCAGGAAAAGGCTCCTTACCAAGAACCTGATCCTACTGGCACCCTAATCTTGGACATCCAAACTCCAGGTCTGTGAGAAATAAATATTTGTTGCTTAAGCCACATAGTCTATGGTATTTTGTTATAACAGCCTGAGCTGACTAAGATAGGTTATCACTTGTTTTCCAGATTTAGCCATATGCTAGAGTGAGTATTTTATTCATTGCACATTCATGTCATATACTACCAGAAAAGACAAGCAGAAGCTGAAAATCAAAGGTGGAGGCCTACCAAAACCTTCCACACTCATCTTAACGCAACTATTAAATGCTTCATTAAAAATTTTTAGAAATCTAGGGAAAATATATGACTAAATGGGGTGCCAGACTTCTCGCATTGATGAGGACTGTTCTGAGCAAATGAAAACATAAGTAATTCTACCTATAAGCAAATTCCTGTCAAACTTTTAAATTTTTATGCCCAGTTATTTATATGGGTTATGATTTTGTACAATTGCTTATCACTCAGTGCTTTTCTTACACATTTAGATGAAACAAACTTGTGTGACCTCTATGATGATGTCTGTAAAATAATTAAATACCAGACCTGGAGCTGAGCTGCAGTAGATAAGGACATTTAATCCCAGGCTACAGAAAACATAAAAGCATCTATATCTCTTCCAAGTGGCCAGCCACCATGGTATCCAATGTGAAAAGAGTTTTGTCCCCCAGAAAGCAAGGAAATAAAACCCTTTTCTGTGACAACATAAAGCTAAAAATGGATCTTAAAGAATGGACGGTCAGAAAGAGAACACTCAAAGGAAACAAACACCTGCAGGGCTGAGAAAATGAAAGGAAACCATTCCAACGGCAATGAGGAGCAGCAGTGGGCATGTGGCTGGAGGAAAGCAACTTTCTTTAAGTAGTCAATGCAAGCTCTGAATATAAGGTCTGGAATTTGACTATTTACAGTCTGAGAAACTATGAATGTTCTCCAGTTAAATATGAGGCACAAATTCAGGGAAATAAGTGCAGCAGTTCTGGCCCCTGTGAGACATGGACCATGTAGGGCCCACAGATGAAGCTCAATGGAATGAGAAAACTCAAAAATAGTAAAAATAGCTAACCTTTTAGGTGACGCTGATGCAGGTAAACTCCTGAATTGGAGCTCAGCTCAGGAGTTTTCTTGATAGTGAAAGAAAGCAGGTTTATTCGGGCAACAGTGTACAGCAGAATGGCTGCTCCACAGACAGAGTAGGGCTACCACATAGGCAGAGTAGCACTCGTGAATTGCTGGCTAGCTATATTTATTCCTACTCCTAACTATATGCTAAATAAGGGGTGAGTTATTCATGAACTTTCTGGAAAGGGGGCAGAGAGTTCCCTGAACAATATGAGGTAAATTCTGGGCATTGCCATGGCATTTGTGAATTGTCCCGGCCTGATAGGAGTGTCTTATAGCATGCAAATGTATTATAATTCCTAGCCCTAGCTGTTTTTAGCTTTGTTCTTTGCTTCATCCTACAGCAGGGCCCTGAAAACAATCCTGCTGCTTTCCTACCTCAATGTGATGCCTTGTGATTAGACCTTAGGGTAAAACAAATCATCCTCATTTTTCAGATAAAAAAACTGAGTCACACAGAGGATAAATCATTTGTCCTAGGTCACTCAACTAGGTGAGAAGCTATCCCGTCCGACTTCTGTGCCTGTGTTCACCACTACCCCACATTCCCTCATCTGAGAAGAAACAGCTCTCTGGGCTGCTGCAACTGCCACAAAGGTTTGTTGTTGTTTTAATAGTTCCTTGAGAGATAGAATAGTAAATTATAATTAGAAACCCACCAAATAGCATTTATGGTTGCTGTACCTGGTTAACTTACACTACCTAAAGCTTGTGAAGTTCTTGTTTCATCAGGTGGGGAGGATACTCTTGACAAGTCATTGTTGTTTTCATAAAGTCCCAAACTGAATAGCTTCAAATTAATGCTACTTATCAATATCTCTATGATGCACACATCATATGAATATTTTGGAAAATTTCAAGTGCTCAGGGGGTGTGTTAGTTTGTTCTCATACTGCTATGAAGAAACACCTGAGACTTAGTAATTTACAAAGGAAAGAGGTTTAATTGACTCACAGTTCAGCATGGCTGGGGAGGCCTCAGGAAACTTACAATCATGGCAGAAGGCAAGGAGAAGTCAGCATCTTCATCACAGGGAGGCAGGACAGAGTGAGCGCAAGCAGGGGAAATACCAGATGCTTATAAAACCATCAGATCTCATGAAACCCACCTACTATCACAAGAACTGCATGGGGGAATTCGCCCCCATGATCCAATTACCTCCACATTTGGTCTCACCATTGACATGTGGGAATTATGGAGATTAAGGGGACTACAATTCAAGATGAGGTTTTGGGTGGGGACACAGCCAACCCACATCAGAGGGGGAGGGACAGCAAGCAGTTTCCCTGATAGAAGGAAAAGGACATGGCACCCTTGGCTGGTACAGTGAGTGAGTGACATGTGCTGTTTTTCTTGCTATCCAGAAGTCACTATGTGAGATACTGTGAAATATATATTTAGTCTTTATCCCCTTTTCCTCTCTTACAACCTTAAAATCCTTGGAATCTCCAAGTGCTTTCTGTGTGCTAATGTTGATAGATAGCTTCAGTGTGGGGCTGGTCACTGGAAAAGAAAGAACTTGATTAAAGGGTTGGGACTTTCAGCCCTACCCCCAACCACCAGGGAGGGTGAGGGTGGGTGGTGCTGAAGGTTAAGTTGATTACCAATGGCCAATAGTTTAACCAATCATGCCTGCATCATGAAGTTTCCAGAAAACCCCAGAGGACCGGTTTGGATAGCTTCCAAATAGCAGAACTTGTAGAATAGTTTCCTGAAGGGTGCCCTGCCCTGGGAGGGCATGAAAACTCCATGCCCCTTCCTGCATACCTCGCCCCACGCATGTCTTCATCTATATCCTTTATAATAAATGTGTAAGTGTTTCCCGAATTCTATGAGTTGCTCCTGAACCCAAAGAGCCCTGCGGGCATGGGAACCCCAATTTGAAGCTGGTTAGTCAGAAATTCCAGAGGCCTAAGATTGCTATCCGTGGGGAGTAAGGAAGTCTTGGAGATTGAGCCCTCAACCTGTGAGATCTGCTGCTGTCTCCAGGCAGATAGTGTTGGGATTAGATTGGAGGACACTAGCTGGTGTCCACTGTAGAAATGACTGCTTGCTTACTGACGTGGGAGAAATCCCCACGTATTTTGGGGTCTGTGGTGTCATGATATATATTGGTTTTCACCCACAGTTCCTGGCTCATGGCTCCCATAGCCCTTGTTGCAGTTTTTTTGTTATCAAGTTGGGTATGTTAGGCCTCAGAGGCAGCCCTCTGACCCTCCTCTGCCTTCTTTCACTCTAACATTCCTCGCCTTTCTGATTGTGGCTCCTGAGATTCTCCCATGTAAGATTCGCTCTGTTGCCCAGGCTGGAGTGTAGTGGTGCAATCTCGGCTCACTGCAACCTCTGGCTCCCAGGTTCAGGTGATTCTCCCTGCCTCAGCCCGCCGAGTAACTGGGATTACAGGTGCTGCCACCACGCCCAGCTAATTTTTGTATTTTTTAGTAGAGACAGGGTTTCGCCATGTTGGCCAGGCTGGTCTTGAACTCCTGATCTCAGGTGATCTGCCTACCTCAGCCTCCCAAAGTGCTGTGATTATAGGCATGAGCCACCATGCCCAGTCCCATCCTATACTCTTGGGAAAGGAATGCTGACATCATGAAGCTTCCATAAAAACCCAAGAGGACAGGGTTCAGTGAGCTTCCACAGCTGAACACGTGGAAGTTCCTGGAGGGTGGTGCCCTGAGGAGGACATGGAAGCTTTGCATTCCTTCCCCCATACCTTGCCCTGTGGATCTCTTCATCTGTATCCTTTGCAATATTATTTATAATAAACCAGTAAACATAAGTTTTTCCCTGAGTTCTGTGAGCTGCTTCAACAAGTTAATCAAACCCAAAGAGGGGTTGTTACTGGGTAGCTAGACAGGCATCAGCAGGGCAGGAGAGGGCTCCCTCTCCCTGCGACACACACACCAGGGGTGTCAGGCACCCATCTGGTGATGGCCAGGCAGTTGTTAAGCTGTCTCTCTAAAATAAGAATTGGTTACAGCCAGTGCCAGGGAAATACAGTCTCCCAATAGACAGAAACACATGAAGCTGGTGATCAGCTTCCTGATAAAATCTCAGGAGTTGGGCAAGTGGGCTCAAGCATGCACACTAAGAGGCAAAATGGTGGAGTTTCACTGCTCTATGACCTTCCTCTAGGAATGCTAGACTGGTAAGGAGAAACACCTCAAGTGAGCAGGCATACAACTCCAGTAAACACACTGTGCCTGCAGCCCCTCCCAGGTGCTGGCAGGCCATTGTGCATGTGGAAAGCTCACATCCAGGGAAGAATTGTGGGAAAGGGATGCAAGACCCTGGAAGCCTGCCAACATATAAGACCCCAAGTCAAAGGTCAAACAATGCGCTTGATCTCTCAAGTCACCCTCTTGGTCCTTTTCCAAGCGTTCTTTACTGTCTTTTGTTTCTACTCTAAAGCTTTTTAATAAACTTTCACTCCTGCTCTAAAAATTGCCTCAGTCTCTCACTCTCTGCCTTATGCCCCTTGGCCAAATTCTTTCTCCAGAGGAGGCAGGAACTGAGGTTGCTGCAGACCTGTGTGGCTCCACTACCAGTAACATGGGGACCGCAACTTGAAGCTCATCAGTCAGAAGTTCTGGAGGCTCAGAATTGCGACTGGTGTGTGGGGAGGAGCAGACGGGGACTGAGCCCTCAGTCTGTGAGATCTGACACTGTCTCTGGGCAAATACTGTCAGAACTGAATTAGAGGACACCCAGTCTGTGTCCACTACTCGGTGTGTGCGGAAAAAAACCCCACCCATTTGGTTACAGAAGTCTTCTGTGTTGATTATTGTTATGCTGTGAGAGCAGAGAAAAAACACAGAAAGAGTATTCTCTACACAAGGTCATAAAAGTCTTCTGTGCTGACTGCTGTGGTGTAAGAGCAGCAGAGAACAGCTTGAAGGCTTTTTAAAAACAGTATGTCTTTTTTTTTTTTTTTTTGCCAAATTTTACCATAATATTTGTGTTAATATTTGCCCTAAACACTTTTTTTATGGGTCTAGTGCATCCCAGGCTTTGTTCATCTCTTTCTCCATTTAAACAAGAAGCTTTTTTCCCAAGAAGTAGAACTGAAGTGCTCTTCACATACCCAGAGAAGAATTTCCCCACCTGACTTCAATAACTAAGAAACTGTTGTAGTCAATAAACATTGTCTCTGAATGAACTAAAGCTAAAAACATTTTCTGTGCAAAAATAAATTTATTCTTTTCTGGTTGGAAAGACTTCTAATTGCCTTTGCAAATGAAAGAGTTCATGCTCTAACTTGACTGTTATTCTGTTTTATTACCATATAAATAGCTTTTAAATTCAGTATATGACTCAAGTTCATGCAAATTACAAAAATAGAAAATGTTCATTTTCAGCAAACTAAAGTCTAGAGTTTAAATTTTCTTATACTCCAATAACTAAGCAGTTGAAATATGAGCATTATAGTAATCCTGACATTTTGATTAGGCTACCTATGTTTAACCTTAAAGTGCATATTAATTCTCAAGACAGTGATCATCAAATTTCTTTCATTATAAATTCTTCATGGTTTTAAAGGAAAAAATAGTAAATAAACTATATTTGTAGATCATGCTTTACTTTCTCTTTATTTTCTGATATTTTGTAACAACCAAGTGATAAAAGATTGATATTCAACAAAATGCTTAAAAATAAGTTAGTAAATATTATGTCCTCTGGAGCAGGGGTCCCAAAACCCCTGGGCCACGGACCAATATCAATCCATGGCCTATTAGGCACTGGGCTGCACAGCAGGAGGTGAGCCGCGGGTGAAGCAAAGCTTCATCTGTATCTATAGCCACTCCCCACCGCTTGCATTACTGCCTGAGCTCCGCCTTCTGTCAGATCAGTGGCAGCATTAGAGTTTCATAGGAGTGCAAAACCCTACTGTGAACTGCACATTCGAGGGATCTAGGTTTCACACTCCTCATGAGAATCTAATGCCTGATGATGTGTCACTGTCTCCCATCACCCCTCAGATGGAACAATCTAGTGGCAGTAAACCAAGCTCAGGGCTTCCACTGATTCTACATTATGGTGAATTATATAATTATTTCATTATATATTGCAATGTAATAATAACAGAAATAAAGTGCACAATAAATGTAACGTGCTCGAATCATCCCGAAATCCTCCCCTTCCTACTTTAGTCTGTGGAAAAATTGTTTTTCATGACACTGGTCCCTCATGCCAAAAAGATTGAGGACCACTGTTCTGGAGAATATGCACCTTTTAAACAAATTTAAAATTTTGTTGAAATAACTTTTCATTGCTCAAGATGCTTGAAATCAAAAGGAACTACACATGCAAAGAGTCAGGAAAATAATGTTCATATTAAGAAAAAATTATTTTTGAGACAGTGTCTTGCTCTGTTTCCCAGAGCCACTGGAGTGCACTGGATTGCCACTAGAGTGCAGTGGCACAATCTCAGCTCACTGCAACCTCTGCCTCCTGGGTCCAGGTGATTCTCCTGCCTCAGCCTCCCAAGTAGCTGGGATTACAGGTGTATGCCACCACACCCAATTAATTTTTTGTATTTTTAGTAGAGATGGGGTTTCACCATATTAACCAGGCTGGCCTCGAACTCCTGACCCCAGGTGATTCACTCACCTCGGTCTCCCAAAATGTTGGGATTACAGGCATGAGTCACTGCACCCAGCCTCATGTCCTTATTTCAAATTGAGTCATGCTTTCCCAACAGTACCCCAAAGTCTTAACTCATTTCAGCATTAACTCAAAGTCCACAGTACAAAGTCTCATCTGAGACAAGGCAAGTCCCTTCCACCTATGAGCCTGTAAAATCAAAAGCAAGTTAGTTACTTCCTAGGTACAATGGGGGTACAGGTAAATACAGCTGTTCCAAATGGGAGACCAATATAAAGGGGCTACAGGCCCCATGTGAGTCTGAAATCCTGCAGGGCAGTCAAATTTTAAAGCTCCAATATGATCTCCTTTGACTCTATGTCTCACATTCAGGTCATGCTGATGCAAGAGGTGGGTTCCCATGGTCTTGGGCAGCTCTGCCCCTGTGGCTTGGTAGGATACAGCCTCCCCTTCAGCTGATTTCACAGGCTGTTATTGAGTGTCTTGTGACTTTTCCAGGTGCACAGTGCAAGCTGTCAGTGGATCTACCATTCTGGGGTCTGGAGGACAGTGGCCCTCTTCTCACAGCTCTACTAGGCAGTGCCTCAGTGGGGACTTGGTGTTGGGGCTTCAACCTCACGTTTCTCTTCTGCACTGCCCTAGCAGAGGTTCTTCATGAGGGCCCTGCCCCTGCAGCAAACTTCTGCCTGGACATCCAGGCATTTCCATACATCCTCTGAAATCTAGGCGGAGGTTCCCAAATCTCAATTCTTTTTGAGCATCAGCAGGCTCAACACCACATGGAAGTTGCCAAGGCTTGGGTCTTGCACCCTCTGAAGCCATAACCTGAGCTATACCTTGACCCCTTTTTGCCATGGCTAGAGCAGCTGAGAGGCAGGGCACCAAGTCCCTAGATTGCACAGAGCATGGGGACCCTGAGCCCAGCCCATGAAACCATTTTTTTCCTCCTGGGCCTCTAGACCTGTAATGGGAGGGGCTGCTGCAAAGATCTCTAACATGCCCTGAAGTCATTTTCCCTATTGTCTTGGTGATTAACAGTTGGCTCCTCTTACTTATGCAAATTTCTGCAGCTGTCTTGAATTTCTCCTCGGAAAATGTTTGTTTGTTTTTTTTTGTTTCTATCCCATTAGGCTATAAGTTTTCTGAACTCTTGCCCTGTTAACATTGAATGCTTTTAACAGCACCCAAGTCACCTCTTGAATGCTTTGATCAAGCTTAGAAATTTCTTCCACCAGCTACCCTAAACCACTTTTCTCAAGTTCAAAGTTCCACAAATCTCTATGGCAGGGGCAAAATGCCACCAGTCTCTTTGCTAAAACATAGCAAGAGTCACCTTTACTACAGTTCCCAAAAAGTTCCTCATCTCCATCTCAGATGACCTCAGTCTGGACCTTATTGCCCATATCATTATCAGCATTTTGGTCAAAGCCATTCAAAAAGTCTCTAGGAAGTTCCAAACTTTCCCATGTTTTCCTGTTTTCTTCTGAGCCCTCCAAACTGTCCCAACCTCTGCCTGTTACCCAGTTCCAAAGTCGCTTCCACATTTTAGGGTATCTTTGCAGCAGCACCCCATTCTACTGGTCCCAATTTACTGTATTAGTCTGTTCTCACACTGCTGATAAAGACATACACAAGACTGAGTAATTTATAAAGAAAAAAAGGTTTAATGGACTTACAGTTCCACGTGGCTGGGGAGGCCTCACAATCACGGCAAAGGCAAAAGGCACATCTTTCATGGTGGCAGACAAGAAAATGAGAACCAAGCAAAAGGTGTTTCCCCTTATAAAACCATCAGATCTCATGAAACTTATTCACTACCACAAAAACAGTATGGGGGAAACTGCTCTCATGATTCAAGTATCTCCCACTGGGCCCCTCCCATAACATGTGAGAATTATGGGAACTACAATTAAAGATGAGATTTGGGTGGGGACAGAGCTAAACCATATCACATTTATATGATAGAATCCTATTCAACAATTATTTTTAAAAATTCTGTTGAGCATTTCTAGACACAGAAAGACTAAGTAAATAGAATACAATATAAATATGATAGGAAACATATTGATAAGAGGCAGGAGGCAGACAAAGGCCTAGGCAGATAGGGAAGGGTCCCCAGAGAATCTCTGACCCTCCCCACAAGTGTTTACACCAGATGTTTTGTGCAGATAAGGGAACCTGCACAGGGGATTTGCCTGGGCATGCCCACAGCAGACTGGAGGCCCACAGGCACTAGGGGAAAGGGGTGGAGCAACCAGGAATTCATGCTTTATGCAGGGGAGGAGGCTGGCCCCTTAAGCTTGTATGTGGTAGCCCTGGTATTCAACTGTGACAAGGAAACCTGCTTGAAGAACCCCTCTCTTTGCTGAGAGCTTTTCTTTTGCTTCATAAATTCCACCCTCCTCACCCTTCAATGTGTCCATGTGCCTAATTTTTCCTCATCATGAGACAAGAACCTGGATTTAGCTGAACTAAGCAGCAAAAATCCTGCATCAGTATGTATATACACATACAAAGAAATCTAGGTTAATAGGACATACACCAGTATGCAGTAAAGGATTAACCTTGACCAGGAATATTTGGCTCTTGACAAACTTCTAGGAAGTAACCTCTAATCCTTGAAATATCCTGCCTGATAGGACAGTATGTGTTTACATGGGGGCTGTGAGCCACACTAGATAGTCTAGGCTAACAACATGATTTATGGCAGTGACTTTGGTTCACATGGTATCAACCTGACCTCTTAAAGAGCTGGAGACTAAAGTCAGTAATCTGGCCTGTTGATCATCCTTAAGTATCCATCCCAATAAAAACCCTGGACACCTGAGGTGAGCCTCCTGAAATAAACTTTGCAAAAATTTTAACAGTGAAAGAGATCTGCTTTAACCAACTCCATTTTGCCTTTAACCTCCAAACTGTCCTTGGCCATTCCTGGGCATGGGCCAAGCTAACTTTTGGATAAATTTAGTTTGTAGTTTAAATAATAGCTCTTTGCAAAAACTAAACTGCCTTTGTAAAACTAATTAAAGACCACCAGGTTAGGAGGGGGAGGGAGGCTTGACTTCTGCAACAAATAGTAGTTAAATGATTACACCATCTGTTATTCTGGAGGTCACAAGATTTCCAACTCCCTAATTTCTCCTATAAATAACATCACTATTGTAGGACCTAAGATTGGCCTTTTGAGATGTCTTTTCAGGCTTTTGCATTTCTGATGACCAGATGACCCCACCCAGACCAACAACTCCTCTGGTGGCCCCCATCCAGAAGCAGACTCAATGCACGAGGACTGATTTTCACACCCCTATCGGTTGCATCCCCTACCAATCAGCAGCGCTCATTCCTTAGCCCTTTGCCCATCAGACTATTCTTGAAAAACCCTAGTCTCTGAATTTTCAGGGAGGCTAATTTGAGTAATAATAAAGCTTTAATCTTCCACTTAGCCTTACACAGGCTCTACATGTATTAAACTCTTTCTCTACTGCAATTCCCCTGTCTTGATAAACTGGCTTTTATCTGGGGAGTGGGCAAAATAAACCTGTCTGGCATTTACACTCCCAAGGTGGCAATACTCCATGCATGTTGCCACATATGGTTGATGACAGAAGTAAATGCTGTCTGCATGACTCTACTGGGAGAGGACAATTAGAAGCTTATATCTAGAACTCTTATGGAGTCTGCCCTATGACCCTTTTTCCATTGTTGATCTTAATCTTTATCCTTTTGCTTTAATACACAATTACCATATAATAATTTTACTGAGTTCTGTAAATCCTTCTAATAAATTGAAGCTAAGAGTGGTCTTGGGGAGCTCTAGAACTTGCAGCCATTATGTAGTGTTTGTCTGGGTGAGGTTCTGCAATTTTGGCTGATCTATAATTTTTCTACAATAAACATATATTACTGATTTTATAAGAATGTTTCCACTACTTCAATCCTTTAAATGTGTGTATTATTTGATATAGAAGTAGTTTAAGGAAGTAATCCCAGGGGTGATCACTGTAATGTTATTTGTAATAACTAAAATGGGAAATAACCTAAAGAGAATGCATTAAGTAAATCATACACATGTGTATAGTTGAATATTGTTTTATAACTTATGCTATAATGAGTATCTACTGACATAAGAAATCAAAGCTATATTCCTAAGTTAAAAAAGCAGAGAAAAAACGTATTTCTATTATTGTTGAAATACACAATACAATTTATATTTCCACAGGAAAATACAGAAAAAAAATACATAAAAATGTGAATCACAGTTTTCTTTGGATAGCGGGATTAGGGTGGTTTTTACTTTTTGCATTGCATTTATCTGTATTTTACTCATTTTCTTTTTGAGCATGCATTGTTTAAAATTAGGAAGACGGTTGGGTACAGTGGTTCACGCCTGTAATCCCAGCACCTTGGGAGGCAGGTAGATCACCTGAGCCCAGGAGTTCAAGACCACCCTGGCCAACATGGCAAAACCCCTTCTCTACTGAAAATATAAAAATTAACCAGGCATGGTGCTGCATGCCTGTGATCCCAGCTACTCGAGAGGCTGAGTCAGGAGAATTGCTTGAACCCGGGAGGCAGAGGTTGCAGTGAGCCAAGACTGTGCCACTCCAGTCCAGCCTGGGTGACAAAGTGAGACTTTGTCTCAATAAAAACAAAAAAACAGGAAAAAAACTTATTTGGGAAAAAAAAAATTACTTTCAGTTCTACCCCCTCAATATATTTTTAAATCTTCTAAACCAATTTAATGATAGAATCTAAAATTGTTCAATGGCAAATGGAAAAAAAATAGTTTCAAGAGACATTGGTGGGTATAAGTTCTTGAAGATGGGGTGAAAATAGAGGCAGACAATTAGAGAAAGGTGATGAACATATCTCTAAGTTTCCTAGTTTGGGAGACTTTTTGGACACTATTGTCTTTAGCTAAGGAGACTACCAGAGGTTGTGTACTGCAACATAATGACTTTAGATTTGAATACACTGAATTTGAGGAGCATGCAGCATAGTCAATTAAAGATATGCATTTGAAAATATTGGTCTAAAGTGTAGGATAAATTTAAAGCAGGGACATATAAATCTGCGGTCATCAGCACATAGGCAGTATTTGAAAATTGCTCTGGGAGAATATGATGAACGGAGACCCAAAAATGGTACCTTTGAAAACACAAACATTGAAGTGTGAATTGTAGCAGAGGACAGAGTAAAGAAACTGAAAAGAAAAGTCAAAGAGGTAGGAGGATAACCAGAAGAAAACAAGGTCACTGAAATCAAAGTGGGAAAAACAGTTCCCAGAAAGCATTAATTAACCACAGCAAAGTTCAAGCCAGACAGGCAACCCATTAGGCAGTTTGAGAAGTCACTATTGGCCAGTATGGAAAACCATCTCTAAAATGGGAATATTTGCCTTCCCCTCCATGGGCTATAAGTAAGGTTAATGTAAAAAATGCAAAAATATTATACAAATTAACCATCCTCAGATGCACATAATCCAATTCCCCACCCTTTTATGTGGACACATTACATTTATCTTCCTCAAGTAGTTATCAAATATCCACTGTACTCTTTTGTGCTTTTTACCAGCTTACCTTCTGTGATCTTGACTCTTCTAGGTACTACTTGTTTTTATGTAATCCATGAACAAAGGTGTTCCAACACAAGAAGCTAGCCTCTCCTATTCTGGTAGGAGCACAGGGCCATAGCAAAGGATGCTGGCTTATAATGTGTTTTCAAGGAACAGAAAAATCTTATTTCGTGTCAGGATATATGACAGCAACGAAAATAGAATCACCAAAGGAGAGCCACAGAGGCGATTTAATTCCATGAAATTAAAATGTACTGTGAAAAAACTCACCAGCAACCATACAAACACCTGATATGTTTTGGGTAGATGGCATGAATTTAAAGAGGATGCCAGGAGTTTAAATTTCCCCTATCTCATCAATGGTTATAGAAAGAAAGATTAACTGAAGACAAGGTAGGTAAAGTATACCACTCACCTACTGCCCTTTCATGAGTGTGTGCTTAAAATAATAAATGCAATTAAATATAAATATACATATATACATAGATAGATAGATAGATAGATAGATAGATAGATAGATAGATAGATAGACAGACAGATAGATAGATAGATAATCGAGATGGAGTCTTGCTCTGTCACCCAAAATGGAGTGCAGTGGCACAATCTCAGTTCACTGCAACCTCTGCCTTCCAGGTTCAAGCAATTCTCCTACCTCAGCCTCCTGAGTAGCTGGGATTACAGGTGCGTGCCACCACGCCCAGCTAAGTTTTGCAGTTTTAGTAGAGACGCGGTTTCACCACGCTGGCTAGGCTGGTCTCAAACTTCTGACCTCAGGCGATCCACCAGCCTCGGCCTCCCAAAGTGCTGGGATTATAAGCGTGAGGCAATTACAATATTTTAAAAATACAAACCCGATACTCCAATGGGGCTCCAATGGACAGTAAAAAATTACTTAGGCCTCTAAAAAGCATCAAGAAGTCATAAACTTCTTGTAATACTCAGGTATTTTCTGCCTCTATATTCAATTGTAGCCTAGAGAGTGTGCTTGGAAGTATATGGAAGGAGTGGTAGTGAATTCCAGAACACCGGCCACCTAGACAATCGAGGCTGGGGCAGAATTCACCAGCGTTCAGAGCAAGCCCACAGTCTCCCCAACCCTGCCATCTTTACATGCAGCTTTGTCAGGGAAGTACTAACCTGCCAAGTCAGTAAGTACTTTTTCCAAGAAGTCCTTAGAAAATTTAATGTGCAAAATTTCAGTCATGCAATATTGGAAATAATGTCAACTTATACTTAAGAACTATAGCTGAAGAAATTAAGAAAATGTGGGTAATAAAAAGTTGCTCTCAATGGACTTAGAAACAGTTTGCCAGTGATGGAATGAAAGGTCTTGCTATTTTGAAGGTTGCTTTATTGATCCTCAAAAGAAACTTGATTTTTTTTTTTTTTTTTGAGACGGAGTCTTGCTCTGTCACGCTCTGTCACCCAGGCTGGAGTGCAGTGGCATGAACTGGCTCACTGCAAGCTCCGCCTCCCAGGTTGACGCCATTGTCCTGCCTCAAGCTCCCAAGTAGCTGGGACTACAGGCGCCCGCAACCACGCCCGGCTAATTTTTTTGTATTTTTAGTAGAGACGGGGTTTCACCGTGTTACCCAGGATGGTCTCCATCTCCTGACCTCGTGATCCGCCCACTTTGGCCTCCCAAAGTGCTGGGATTACAGGCATGAGCCACTGCACCTGGTCAGGAATGTCAATTTATACTTAAGAATTATAGCTGAAGAAATTAAGATAACGTTATGGGTAATAAAATCTTGCTCTCAATGGACTTAAAGGAAGTTTGCCAGTGATGGAATGAAAGGTCTTGCTTTAGGCCGGGCGCGGTGGCTCAAGCCTGTAATCCCAGCACTTTGGGAGGCCGAGACGGGTGGATCATGAGGTCAGGAGATCGAGACCATCCTG
>NW_012105831.1:1402862-1409817 GCF_000951045.1 Mandrillus leucophaeus
TGATAATCATTAAATATTTGCAAATGTAACAAAACAAACAATCAGCTTATACAACCAAGGCACGAAACATGCTAATGCTAATAATCCTTTATTCAATTTAATTCAACACACATTAAGTACTTAATTTGTGCAAGAGACTGGGCTAGGTGCTGGGGTTGAGGTGGAAATACAAAAATCACCAAGATGCAATCCCTCTCAAGAACTGTACAATCGAGTAAGAACACATATAGAGATGGTGCTTGCAGGTAAAAACTGCTCTAAAACCATGGGGAGAGAAGTGTTTACTTCCTCCCAGAGGGTGAAGTCAGGACCCACTTAAATTTGGTAGTGTGGTTGAGGAAGGCCATAACACGCTAAGTAAACTGGTGTCTAAGCATGTGACGGCAACAGCTAATGGTCTAGTTCCTCCATGGCTTTAAATACATGAAAGGGAAGAGTATTCAAAGGCATTTTAATTTATCTCATTGTTAGCCCAGTATAAGGCAGGATGACAAAAAATAAATAAAAGTATGAAGAGGCAGGAACACAGATTGAAAACTTCACTTCCTAGTTTTAGTGTAAACTCAAAACTTGTGCATATACATCTAGTTCTTGAAGTCCACATCGCCAAAAGGGAAAAACAAGAAAAACCAGTCCTAGCAGTGCCCTGTCCTCATGGCAGAGCACTGTCTCTTCTGTGGGACCAAAACAGCTAGCTTTGGCTACTGCCGGTAATGGACAATACGGCACATGGAAATATAAGTCCATAAATGTGCCCTCATAATGCAAGAATAAGAAAGGTGGCTACAGGAGATAATTTCAGTGATGGAGGGGATGAAACACTTTTTGGTTAATTGATGAATGATGACTCACTATGCCTTATTTCCTATTTTTAAAAATACAGAATGAGCAAGTCATTCCTGAACAAAAATTTACTATGTGTATAACATACACCTCAAAATGAATTTTAAGGGAACATATTACTGATCAAATAACACAGTTTATGCTTTTTCAATTTCCACAAATTGTTAGTTATGATACTTAAGGGAACCCTTACAAACATAACATATAACAAGTCATTTTAATATTATCATCCTTAACTTCTGAAAGTTTAGCTTCTGTTATCTTATCTAGAAGGTAAACTACTTACAAATCTCATTTTCCCACAAAATTAATTCAACATCCAACCTTAAAAATAAAAATAAAGCTTTGCCAATGGTAAATTGGAATGCATATACCTGCCAGGCTTTGATGAAATAAAAATAAACAATTTACATAAGCAGTACCTCATAAAACCAAAACCTCCTTTTGAAGTATAAAGTTCCATTCTTCCTGCCCTCTCAGAACTGCCTATCAATTAGAATCCTCTCCCCTTAGGAACTGTACCAGTTTGTAATGTCATACACAAGTATTTTTTAACATTAATAAATTATTGATATGCTACCATAAATAAAGTCACTTTTTAAACCAAAATGACTGTAGAGGACTAACAGCACACCGAAATAATTTATTTAAAACTAAGATTTGCAAAAATGTGATCTATCCTGGTCTAATATTATTAAAATTAAAAATCAAAAGGTGAAATATTATTTCAGACCTATATACATCAAGATGCCAGTTCTTATAAAAAACATACTTTAGTTGTAAATGCTAGGTTATGCAAAAATAATTTTATTTCAATTTAATTTTAATGAACTTCCCCCAACTATAATATTAAAAACATCACAAGAACTTAAGTTTTAATGGCAAAAAGTTCCTATTTTCCCCATCTACTAAAAAGATTGTTTTCCCTTATTAACATACAATGCCCTATTGTTAAGGCACAACTTTTTTTAGATTAAAAATGAAACCATAGATTAGGTTTATTTTATACAACAGTAACAAGACAGACTTTTTGTAGGCATATAAATACATCTTAAATTCAATCAAGATCTAAAATGAAAAATTTTCTTTCTAGGATCAATCAACACATAGCTGATATGTAGTTACAGCTAGAATAATTCCAACAGCTCCTGTTTTAACCCGTCAGATTGTCTCCAGAAGGCCATCTTCAAAGTGTGATCTAAGAGAGGAAAGCTGAATATTTTCCTTTCTGCATTGGCACTCTACCTTTCTTTACTCATGCTCAGCTATCAGAGATGGCTGTCACCTTCAAAGCCTAAGTGATATCCAATTTGTGAATTCAACATGAGACAAGGACAGATACCCTGACCCTGGGGTGACCAGGGTAGATGTCTGCTTTGCATCCTCCCTGTTTCCTGACCTCCCTCTAGCTTCTTTCTGACCCTCTTCCTAGCCACCACCCCTCTCCCTCTGACACAGTTCACAAAATATTCAAAGGGAGCACCTAACAAACAGGAAGAATTTGCACAACTGTTAATTAAAACATACAAACCGAAATGGTTTTGTTACTTCATTATACAGTATAAACAATCCACTGAATAATTACTGATTTAAAATCAAAAAAGAAACACTAAAATTGGGGTGACACATACCAAGACAAACATGACCATCTTGTAGGTCCTTGTAAATTCAACTGAACTGGGGATACAAGTAGGAAAACAGTAAAAGCAAGTTTCCTCAAGCATGTGTATCTACCCAACTGTCTTGTGTTTTTTTCTACATTTACATTCTTGAACAATGGGTAGAAAGAAATACTTTGTAAAAACACTCATGTTAGACTTGACAACGTAAAGGTTTGTGGTTTTGAAGGTGATTTTCCTTTACTTTCTGAGGAGTCTTTGTAATGTAATAGTTAACTAGGCCTCCTCCAGGACTGATCTCCCGTACTAGGAACTTTACCAGAGCTTCAGATTTCAGCAGCCAATATCCAGAAAAATGTATATCTAAAAGAATTTGGGAGTGAGAGTTGTGGGGGAAGCATCCTGGCTAAGAAAGAAAAGCAGAGATAAAGGAGAACATGAATGGGCAAGGGAAATGGTCACAAGGTAGAAGAGATGAAGAGGGGCAGAGGAGGGGGACAGCTGATAGGTACTGAGATCACTGTCACTGCCTCTACTAAATGTGGTGTGTAAGTTATATTTTAAGGAAAAATTACCTCAAAATAAGGGCAACAGTGAAGAAAAGACGAGGAGCTGGTGAGGTATGGGTCATTAAAAGTAAAATGTAATGACTTTGCTACTTTTCAGAAATAATTTTAATGTAATTCTGGGAGATTACATTACCCATTCATGAAGGTGTTTTACTAGTATGCTCTGGCACAATGTCTTGTATAAATAAATAAAAATACTGTTCCTAATTTTGCAGTGTATATTGGCTTTTAAAAACAAACAATTTTAAAAATGAACTTTTTATAAAAGTACTTAAAAATCATTAGTAACTAGACTATACCCAACATATTATAAAAATAATGTATTTAACTCTCAACCAATATCTTAAGTTTTGCACACAACACACACTCTTCACAAAGTCATTATCTATATGCAGATTAATAAAATTAAAATAAAAATAAAATCATCACTTTGGGAGGCCGAGGCAGGCGGATCACCTGAGGTCGGGAGTTCGAGACCAGCCTGACCAACATGGAGAAACCCTGTCTCTAACAAAATACAAAAAAATTAGCCAGGCAACGTGGCGGGCGCCTGTAGTCCCAGCTACCCGGGAGGCTGAGGCAGGAGAATCACTTGAACCCAGGAGGTGGAGGTTGCAGTGAGCCGAGATCATGCCATTGCACTCCAGCCTGGCCAACAAGAGCGAAACTCCATCTCAGTACAAAAACAAACAAACAAAAAAACCCAACAACAACAAAAAGAAAGGTCTTGCTTTTTTGAGCTTGCTTTATTGATCTTCAGAAGAAACTTGAAAAATTTTAAAGAGGCCTAACACCTACAAATCTTAAGAACAAAAGCCTGTGTAGCCTTTTCATTGTACCTTTTTTATTAGTGAAACTGGCCCAATTAACCCATAAAACTGATGTTTATGGGATTTTTTTCAATCAACGTAGAAATTGACCCTCCTGGGCTTAAAGCTTAAAACTTACATTTGTCTTACCTAAGTTCCTTCAGGCCTCCCAGATGGTATTAATAGCAAGAAACTGAATCTTACCCAGTCATCCCAACCATCCAATGAGATGTCAGACCATTCATTCAACCACTTGCTGCCTGTTGACGCACTCCATTTTCTCACCCCTCCTGTTTTCCTTCTCTGCTATATAAACGTGTAACTTTAGTCAGGAATTTGGGGGGTTCAGTGAGATAGATTTGAGAGATTTGAGACTTATCTCCCATCTCCCTAACATCACCCAAATAAATAAAGCCTTTCTTCCTTGGCAATACTCATTGTCTCAGTGATTGGCTTTCTGTGTGGCAAAGAAAGAGATCTAGACCAAAACCTCGGTGTTCAGTAACAGTACCGCCTTTCTACAATTCTTTCCTTTCTTCTTTTGCTCTTTTCTCTATCCTCCATCTTACTTTTTAAAAATCTAAGAAAGGATTCAAGCTAGTTTTATAATATGTAAGTCACGTACATCTGTTCTCAAAACGATGACTTAAGAGTTGAAAATCAGATGAACTCGTAGAGACAGAAAGCTGAAGAGTTACTAGGAGCTGGCTCAGGGGTGGGGGCAGGGATCTTAACAGTGGCTGGTGAGGATGCTGGAGAATGAAGAGTTACTATTTAATGAGTATAGTTTGTTTAGAAATGATGAACAGGTTCTGGAAATGGTTCCAGGTGGTTGCATAACACTGAAAACATACGAAATGCCACTGAATTGTACACTTAAAAATGGTTAAAATGTTAAATTTTTCTGTGCTTTTTACAATGAAAAAAAAAAAAAGCCGGGGGGAGGGTGTTGGGGGCACACAAAAAAGGAGATGCAGCACACCATCTCTTTTAGACATGACCAATTTATTCAGAGAATTCAAATTTCGTTTGGCAAAGTATATCGGGGCAGAGTTTGGGGTAATTATGTCATTGGAAGCTATCACATTATCTACAGCAAATTGCCTGGGGTAGTATCTGAAGCAAAGGCAAAACTTTTAAAAACTTAGTATGTGGGGGTTGATAATCATTAAATATTTGCAAATGTAACAAAACAAACAATCAGCTTATACAACCAAGGCACGAAACATGCTAATGCTAATAATCCTTTATTCAATTTAATTCAACACACATTAAGTACTTAATTTGTGCAAGAGACTGGGCTAGGTGCTGGGGTTGAGGTGGAAATACAAAAATCACCAAGATGCAATCCCTCTCAAGAACTGTACAATCGAGTAAGAACACATATAGAGATGGTGCTTGCAGGTAAAAACTGCTCTAAAACCATGGGGAGAGAAGTGTTTACTTCCTCCCAGAGGGTGAAGTCAGGACCCACTTAAATTTGGTAGTGTGGTTGAGGAAGGCCATAACACGCTAAGTAAACTGGTGTCTAAGCATGTGACGGCAACAGCTAATGGTCTAGTTCCTCCATGGCTTTAAATACATGAAAGGGAAGAGTATTCAAAGGCATTTTAATTTATCTCATTGTTAGCCCAGTATAAGGCAGGATGACAAAAAATAAATAAAAGTATGAAGAGGCAGGAACACAGATTGAAAACTTCACTTCCTAGTTTTAGTGTAAACTCAAAACTTGTGCATATACATCTAGTTCTTGAAGTCCACATCGCCAAAAGGGAAAAACAAGAAAAACCAGTCCTAGCAGTGCCCTGTCCTCATGGCAGAGCACTGTCTCTTCTGTGGGACCAAAACAGCTAGCTTTGGCTACTGCCGGTAATGGACAATACGGCACATGGAAATATAAGTCCATAAATGTGCCCTCATAATGCAAGAATAAGAAAGGTGGCTACAGGAGATAATTTCAGTGATGGAGGGGATGAAACACTTTTTGGTTAATTGATGAATGATGACTCACTATGCCTTATTTCCTATTTTTAAAAATACAGAATGAGCAAGTCATTCCTGAACAAAAATTTACTATGTGTATAACATACACCTCAAAATGAATTTTAAGGGAACATATTACTGATCAAATAACACAGTTTATGCTTTTTCAATTTCCACAAATTGTTAGTTATGATACTTAAGGGAACCCTTACAAACATAACATATAACAAGTCATTTTAATATTATCATCCTTAACTTCTGAAAGTTTAGCTTCTGTTATCTTATCTAGAAGGTAAACTACTTACAAATCTCATTTTCCCACAAAATTAATTCAACATCCAACCTTAAAAATAAAAATAAAGCTTTGCCAATGGTAAATTGGAATGCATATACCTGCCAGGCTTTGATGAAATAAAAATAAACAATTTACATAAGCAGTACCTCATAAAACCAAAACCTCCTTTTGAAGTATAAAGTTCCATTCTTCCTGCCCTCTCAGAACTGCCTATCAATTAGAATCCTCTCCCCTTAGGAACTGTACCAGTTTGTAATGTCATACACAAGTATTTTTTAACATTAATAAATTATTGATATGCTACCATAAATAAAGTCACTTTTTAAACCAAAATGACTGTAGAGGACTAACAGCACACCGAAATAATTTATTTAAAACTAAGATTTGCAAAAATGTGATCTATCCTGGTCTAATATTATTAAAATTAAAAATCAAAAGGTGAAATATTATTTCAGACCTATATACATCAAGATGCCAGTTCTTATAAAAAACATACTTTAGTTGTAAATGCTAGGTTATGCAAAAATAATTTTATTTCAATTTAATTTTAATGAACTTCCCCCAACTATAATATTAAAAACATCACAAGAACTTAAGTTTTAATGGCAAAAAGTTCCTATTTTCCCCATCTACTAAAAAGATTGTTTTCCCTTATTAACATACAATGCCCTATTGTTAAGGCACAACTTTTTTTAGATTAAAAATGAAACCATAGATTAGGTTTATTTTATACAACAGTAACAAGACAGACTTTTTGTAGGCATATAAATACATCTTAAATTCAATCAAGATCTAAAATGAAAAATTTTCTTTCTAGGATCAATCAACACATAGCTG
>NW_012105831.1:1412532-1445125 GCF_000951045.1 Mandrillus leucophaeus
CATTGCACTCCAGCCTGGCCAACAAGAGCGAAACTCCATCTCGAAAAAATAAAATAAAATAATTCCTGCTAATTTGAACTAGTTTGCTTCCAATTAAATCAGAGTTCCCATATAACATTGAAATTAAATTCCACTTTTTACTTGCCAGTCCCATTTCCCTAACTTTGATATACTACAATAAAAACAGATGCTTATACCACAGGATTCTGGCAACAGCATATACCTTTGCCATCTTGCCATTTCTCCTGAAAAAGAAAGTTTCTTCAGCTTATTGCAAAGTAAAAAAGATGAGGTCTGACTCTTTTCAAAATTCTCAAGTCCTATTTAAATATCAAGTGTTCCAACTACCAAAACTTTGAATTTTCACTGAAAAGGCGCACTAATGAGGCCCACCACCTTCTTGAATTTGGCCAGTTGTAAGAGATTGGGTGAAAACATTTGTGTCATATTAGACTCAGTTTACTAATAAGAAAGTAAAGGGCTTTGGACAATGTAACATACAAACCTAAAGTATGCACATTCCACCAGGCTAGAAAGTACATTCTTTGGTCAATTTTACTTCCAAGATAAGAAAATAAAGGGAAAGTTGCATTATGGTTAAAAAATTTAGCAAAGAAAGAAACCATGAGAAATCTCTCTCCTTATCAGTATGTTATGAAATACAAGGGCACTGGAGTCACATGAAATAATGGCATGGATAGTTTACATGAAGTTTCCAGATATCACATTGAGAGAAACCACACAAACCAATGAAAGATAGTTCACAAAGCAAGGTTCTAGTTACGGTAACACAATGAATATGTCACAACTTTTTTTTCTAACCAGACTGAATAGAAAAAAATTTCATCAAAAAGTACCTTCAAACTTCTCTATTTTAATCTGAAGGGAAGTTAAGAGAATCTCAAAAGTTACTACACTTTCAGTTTGGTTAGGCTAGATACATTTATTAATAGTAAAAGCAACCATGGCAAAAGCAACCATACTCATTCTTGATAATGAGAGAATCTTCTATATACAAACCTGGCAAATTAAAAAAACAATACTAAAAGTCTGAAAATAATGAAACCTAGTTCAATTCATGTAATGTCAAGTAACTTTCAATTGTAATAGAATCATTTATATTCTTATAGTGCCTTACAGCATATTTTATCCTTATGAGAAAATGAACCAAAATTATAGTGCTAACCCTGCATCCTTAAACCAAACCTCACAAAGTTAAAGACTAAGTGTTGGTCAGAAGGAAAAGGATGCAACCATGCATCTTCCGTAGGGAAAATGAAAATAGACAGCAAGAGAGCAGAAATGCTGAACTCATGAGTACAAACACATTTATATCTTTATAAAAACAAAACAACACACACACATACACACAGAAATTATTACAATGCAAACCATCATGTGCCTCTATTTTCTACCAGCTGGTGAACCTGTTATTAAAATTTCAAAGAAAAAATCAATTAAACTTTTTCTATTTTAATCCATAGAAATATTCAGTAACATAAATACAACATTTGTTGCATATTAATGAATGTGTGGTTTCTTGTGCTTTCCATCCAAATTAGAGGTAAAAATCTCCAATGACTTTATTTTCAACGAGATAAAATTGTAAAGTTATATTAAACATCTACACAAAAATCAATCTTTCCTTCAACCGAATTCTATATGAAAGTACTAACAGTGAAGATTCATGATGTTGTGTGAAAATGGTGACTCATAACAATGTAGACTCAGCTACAGATTTTAATTCACAAATATATATATGCGCCTTGTGTATGACAACTGTATGAAAATAGTCTCAAAAATAAAGACAATACTTGAGACACAAAGCAACCCATTTTCCCTGATCTTGCATCCTATTACAGGGAAAATAAGTCTCTGATGCTTCATAAATACTTTAAAAAGTTCAGGATGGCCTTAACCATGCATAGTCTCCACCAATCCTTCGAAGCTTCCAGCATTTCAGGCTAACCATTTCAGCTGTGAAGAACTGTACCCTGTAATCAGTTATGCTTATTTATGTCCTGTCTTTTCTAGATCTGGGAGTTTTCTGACCAGGGCCTGGTGGTTCATTCTGATGCTAGCAAGGAGTCCCCCTTCAATGCCGTCTGAACCAGTGTAACTGATTTCTTCACCACTCAGGGTAGTCATATGCCCCCCAAGGGCTTTTAAGATGGCATTACCAGCACATATATCCCACTTTTTGATGTATGTCACATGGATATATAAATCAGCTTTTTCTTGACTCTTATCAGGCACATCCAAAAGTGCTAAAACTTTATAACCTAAAAGATAAACAAAGAATTTAGGTTATTATTCAAAAAATTTTAAGAAAGTAGCATACTTTTTTGATTAAGTATACTGTTAAAATAACAGGACAGGGTGTGCAGGAGCTTGCTGCAGTCTCTGCAACTGCTTAAGTTTAAAAGTATTTCAAATTGAAACAATTTTAAAGTAACAGTATAAACACTAAACTCAGAACAAAAATACATTGCAAAGTAACTTATTTTTTATTTTATTTTTTTTGAGACAGAGTCTCGCTCTGTCGCCCAGGCTGGAGTGCAATGGCGTGATCTCGGCTCACTGCAACCTCTGCCTCCCGGGTTCAACCAATTCTCCTGCCTCAGCCTCCCGAGTAGCTGGGATTACAGGTGAGCATCACCACGCCCTGCTAGTTTTTTTTGTATTTTTTAGTAGAGATAGGGTTTTTCCATGTTGGTCATGCCGGTCTTGAACTCCTGGCCTCCTGATCTGCCTGCCTTGGCTTCCCAAAGTGTTGGGATTACAGGTGTGAGCCACCGCACTCGGCCTGCAAACTAACTTATTAAGCTAGTCTCAAATGTAACTAAATATATACCTATAATTTAAAATTTTTAAACATACATTGTGGTTATTTTCTATGGAATGACACATTCAGTATGTGCCATTTTCCATGGAATGACATATTAAACACACAAGTTTTACCTAAATGTCTAAGTAGGCCTCATGTGAAAGAGAACTAACAGTAACACTACCACTCTAAAGCCTTTTTGTAATGAGGCAGAATTTTAAAATTAATAAAAAATGTAGAAGAAACTGGGTCTAGAATCTAGTTATCTCATCCCTACTGGGTATTCTGGACATTTTTCCTAACCAACCTAACAGAGAGCCTCTAAGAATATAATGAAGCCATATTAAAGAAGGCAGATATATAGAAAAGAAAATTAAAATTATTAGGCTTAAAAGTTAAAAAGTATTGGCCAGGTGTGGTGGCTCACACCTGTAATCCTAGCACTTTGGGAGGCCACAGCAGGCAGACTGCCTGAGCTCAGGAGCTCAAGACCAACCTGGGCAATATGGCAAAACCCCGCCTCTACTAAAAATAACAAAAAATCAGCCATGGTGGTGCATGCCTATAGTCTCAGCTACTTGGGAGGCTGAGGCACAAAAATCACTTGAGCCCAGGAGGCGGAGGTTGCAGTGAGCCTAGATTACACCACTGCACTCCAGCCTGGGAGACAGAATGAGATCGTATCTCAAAAAAGACAAAAAAAAAAAAAAAAAAGGAAGTATTACTTCTCCCTTTATGTGTGCTGAGAAGATTTTCCAACACATTTGTTTGCTGACCATAATTTGCTATTAACGTGAATTAAAACATTTCTGACATGTTAGACAGTACCCATAACAGGAGCTGACAAACAGCCCCTCAAGCTAAATCCAGGTCATGGCCTGTTCTTGTAGGGCTCTTAAGATGAGAATTTTTTAAAAATATGTTCAAAAGTTCATTAAAGAAAATCAAAGAATAGTATGCAACAGAGACTGTATATGACTCACAAGGCTTGAAATTGTATTATCGGTTTCTTTTCCGAAAAACTAGGCTGACTAATAGTACAGAATATACAGTAAGGTGGGTGGGCACTAGCCTCTCTTGCTCATCCCAGGCATGCAGGTTAAAGAGTTCAGGGGTGTTAGTGACTCACGGATTAGCCTTTCTAATAATACTTACGATGACTCCTGGCATCTTTCTGCCATATGAAGCATCTTAAGTGCTTGATCTTTCTTCCCCTCTGTGATATTCCCACAGATAAGACAATTATTTTGAAATCAGATTGCATAAAAAGCAATCAGTGGTAGATCTAATGGGAGGATTCAAGAAAGAGAAATCACTGTTGTGAGACTGCTTCTTTTTTTTTTTTTTTTTTTTGAGACGGAGTCTCACTCTGTTGCCCAGGCTGGAGTGCAGTGGCCAGATCTCAGCTCACTGCAAGCTCCGCCTCCTGGGTTCCCGCCATTCTCCTGCCTCAGCCTCCCGAGTATCTGGGACTACAGGCGCCCGCCACATCGCCCGGCTAGTTTTTTGTATTTTTTAGTAGAGACGGGGTTTCACCGTTAGCCAGGATGGTCTCGATCTCCTGACCTCGTGATCCACCTGTCTCGGCCTCCCAAAGTGCTGGGATTACAGGCTTGAGCCACCGCGCCCGGCCGAGACTGCTTCTTTCTAATAAGAAGGGCAGAGTGACGAAACTCCCACCCTCGAGGTTACCAAACAGGAGACCAAGCCTGCCTTAAAAGTACACCATTCCTCCTCACTTTCTTCCCAAGCATGGACAAGCAAATCAGTCTCCTAACACAGCCTTGACCATGCCAGGAACATTCTCCAGGGATCACACAGGAAGAGGAACATACCAGCACCACCAGCTGGGATAATTGTAGTCTGGTTTCCAAAAGTCTGAAGAGCGACCTGTCTGACCATCCCTGAATGGGAACGAGACACAACGATCCTTGGGGTCTTCTCATTGTAGGAAGAGCGGGCTTTCACATTTGAACCACCATCTACCATTGCCCAAGCTGAAAAGCAAATATAATATCCATTAATGGCACTGAAGCTTTAAAACTAAAAGTTATATTCTTCAGAACCCAAAGTGCCATGTATGACTGACAAAATACTCTCTTCTAAAAAGTTATTTGTATTTTCCCCCAAAACAGAAAGTTTTATTTTTTTGTCAGAATACAAAAGTAATATATATGTATTTTTACATTAAAATGGACATGTATTAAGATGAAACTAAAAAAGGTCATGTTACCTTGCACAGCCAAAGACAACAACTATAAAATATTTAGCTTAAGGATTCCCATGCTCCACTGGCATGACACTGCAACTCCACTTCTCCCTGCATCTATCCCACTTCCTTCCCTCCCTTTCACAATTGTGATCCCAAGAGCACTCCCTAATAAACATCCTGAAGCTAATCTCCAGCTCCAAGTCTGATTCCTGGAGAACCCAACCTGCAACACAAGCACGACTAACTTCCCTAACTCCAGTTTTAAAATGCATTTTCTCCTATACTGCCTCCACTTCTATATACTCATGGTTTCAATTATTTGCATATTAGCTCAATCTCCTAAGTGACTTCATAAACAGAAAATAGTTGAAAGAGGTGAGTTAGGTTTACATATCAGCCTTATCAGAGAGTATTAAAGAAAAAGCCTTAGATTTCAAAAATAGAATAGAATTTTTAAAAGGGAAGGGGATGCCAGAGATGGCTTCAGATGATTTTCTTGGTTTGGAAGTTTTCTTCACTGACTATAAAACTATACAAGAGAACAAACTTACTCAGAATTATCCCAATTAGATTGTTGTTTTAGCAGTCACTCACTACAGGGCAAGATATAGTCCACCATGGCTAGTAATGAAACCAGCTGCATCACCAGCTTATTTCTGGCTGCAGAAAAAAAAATCAAAAACATTAGCTGAGTTTGGGTTTCTGAGTTCCCCAAGAATGATGGCAGTCTCCTGGACTCTTCTCATACCTCCTTCTAAAACCTATACACAGCAACAAGAACAACAGACAGAAATACCCATGCTCTGTACCTACAGAGTAAGTAGGAGACAGAAGAGAGCTATCAACACAGACGTATGAGAAAGTAAGGGGTAAACACTGAAGATCAGCAGGATAAGCGCTGGAGCTGACCCTAGTATGGGGATTATAGCAAGAGCTTCACAGAGGTGCTAAGAGGTCAGATAACTCTCAGTGGCTGTAGGACTCAGATAATAGCAGCCAGGATTTCTCCCCAGAAGGAAGAGGGTCCATCTAAAATGGGAAGTACTGAAAAAGTCCTGAAACTTGGCAACAAAGCATCAAGAAGCACCTTGGAGAAGATATAGGACCAGAACTGTAGTCTTGAGAACACCCTCGTGGTGGCAAGGGAGGGGGTGATGACGTAAGACAATTTTTGGGATTTGGAAGGTAGCAACTAGAGCTGAAGAGAAGGAAGAGATTTAAGATAGGGGCTTTATTGAAACAAAGTCAGATCAAACAAGAAAGAAGAGCTCTGAAACCCCAAAACCATACTGATAATGAAGATAAAGCCTTTCCCACACTAACAGAAATGAAACCTCCTGAACTGAGAATCATCCAAACTCCCTTCCTGCCACCAACCTTCCATTAATCCCACAACAGCTGGCCCAAACAGGAATAAGAAGTATAAAACTGCAATGTGCACTGAAAAATATAAAAAGAAAACAGAGAGAACACAGATTAAAACATTTCAGGATACTCAGATTTCCACAATGCAGAGAAAAACCATAAACCAATATTCTAACATGATTAAAAATAATAAACAACAATATACTGAATAAATGCCATGAAACAAAAGATCAACAACTCAGAAAAGATGGGCAAACAACAAGACGTGAAATGGGCGCTCACATAACACAGAAAAGAAACTGAAAAAAAAAAAAAGAACAAAATCACTGCAGGCTTAGCACTAAATCACAGGACAAAGGGCAACAGACTTGTTCAAAATATGGCAAGCAATGAGAAAAGCAAAAAGGAAAATGAAACAAGTAAACAGATAAAAGGGACTACAGAGAAAGTGATAGATAAAAAAACCAAAAAAGAGTCAACATACATATATAAGGAATCCCTGAAAAAGAAAAATTAATGGGATGGAGCTAATCTTTAAAATTACAATTCAAGAAAATGTCCCTAAAAAACAAAAGAGAACCTTAGTCTGGGCTCAGTGGCTTGTGCCTATAATCCTTGCACTCTGGGAGGCCAAGGTAGGAGGATCACTTGTTAAGCCCAAGAGTTCGAGGCTGCAGTGAGCTATGATCATGCCACTGCACTCCAGTCTGGGCAACAGAGTGAGATCTTGTCTCTAAAAAAATAAAAAATTTAGGAGAGGATCTAAATATCTACCCTGAGAGACATACCGAGTACCTGGGAAATCTGCCCAGAAGGCCAATTCTAAAAGACATCACAGTTATCTCATTAAAGTTTAGTGAGTTGAACAGTGTCCTACCAAACTTCCTGTCCACTTCGAACTTTCAGATTGTGAACTCATTTGGAAATAGGATCTTTGCAAATGTAATTAGTTCAGCTGAGGTCATCATGGAGTAAGGTGGGCCCTAAATCTAATGACTGGTGTCCTTATAAGCAGAGGAGACATAAAGGAGACTGTCATGTGAAGACAGGCAGAGATTGGAGTGACGCATCTATTGACTAAGGAATGTCAACAATGTCTGGAGCCACCAGAAGCTGCAAGAGAAAACTTCCTCCAAGCCTGCAGAGAAAGCATGGTCCTACTGACTCCTTGATACCAGACTTCTGGCCTCCAAAACTTTGAGAGAATAATTTTCTGTTGTTTCAAGTTTGTTGTAACAGCCCAAGAAAACTAATACAGAGTGAACCAAAGACTGTAATAACTAGCCAAGCAGTCTTTTAAGTATCAAGACTATAGACAAAGTTGTTAGCGTGTACTCAGGGAAGATCATATCATGAGTTAGCTCTTCTAAGGTAATCTATTAGAAGACAAGCTTTATCAAACCAAGGGGTGACTGAGAAACTCTTAGCAAATGCATTGTTGGTTACCATTGAACAAATTTAACTGTGGATTTAAGAGGAAACCAAAGATGGGAATAAGGTAAAAGAATAAAGGTGTATAAATGGTTATCTCATAGTTGGCTGATCAAAGTTTAACGACACCATTTAACTCTGACAAGCTGAACAGCAGAGTCGAAAAGTAAACATCAAAAAAATGTAACTGTCTAAAATGAAATGATGGTCAAGGCTAAAATATGCTAATTTCATCGCCACTTATAGTAGTGAACCAAGAGACAATGAGACAATGTCTAAAGAAAAGGACTACATGAGTATGTAAAGAAAAAAGGATAAATAAAGGCATTAGTAAAAGCAACAAAAAGAACAAATTTAACTTAAAAATAATAACAGTAGTTGTTTGAACCACACTGAACATATACAATTCATTAAGATCATAAGAATATTTTACAGAGAGCGAGCCTGTTCCTTCCTGGAAAAACATGTTCCTGCTGGAAGGGTTCTGTACTTTAACTCCTTACTCTGAAAATTGGTAAATAAAGTAAATAATTAAACATTTATCCTGCTTTTCTAGAAGAAATATTTCAGGATAAACAAATTAATTCCAATTAATACAGAAAGTTCTCTATAGAAGAATTCAAGCTAATATATGTAGAAACAACAGAAATAGAAAATCCCATTTTATAACATCTTTAAGAGATCTTAAAACGATTATGCAAAAGGTTTAACAAAACTGGATCTCAAATGATGTCAAAATCTCTCTCCAGATTTACCTGCTAGTAGCAAAAAAAATAAAAATTTTGTAACTAAGAGATCAGGTCACGAACGCTTTAAACATCTGAGCATCATTAATGGTAAGACAAATATTATGTAATATGATGCAGTAGGAAGTACGTGAAAAATACCTACAATGTATTAATGACAAAAATGCTTAACCTCAATCCTATCAAGGATTCAGATCTAATCTGCACTTTATAAGAGGATATAAAAATAAAGAAGTTAAATGATACCCTGTGGAAACAATCAGACAAGTCCAAAAGACGGACTATTCTAAAGGAGAAATGACTTAAGCTTCCCAACATCAATGTCATGGGGGGCATAAGGGGGGCCTAGGGGTTGCTCTAGATTAAGAAACCTTAACTTAACAACCTATCAACCAAAATAAATGCTTGTTGGTTGACTGGATCTTGGTTTGAACTAACCAGCTGTAAAATCCACTTTAGCAGCAATTGGGGAAATGTAAATATTTGACGACATTAGGAAATAATTGTTAATTTTATTATATTAATATACTGTCCTTTTGCAGGAAATCTCCTAACTTGTTAGAGATGCATACTGAAGTATAAGGGTAAAATGTTTATTATGATCCTTATAATTTTCTTTAAGGTACACAGGCTAAAAAATAGGAAAGCAAATATGTAAAACTGTTATCGATTGTTAAATCAGGATGAAGGGGTATATAAGCATTCATTATAATTTTATGTTTGTTGAAATTATTCATAAAAGTTTAAAAAAAAGAGAAAAACACAAAAAAATCCTCCTTTTTATAAATATTCCCAAAACCAGTTTTACTAAGAAGTGAATTTACAATGCTTTATCTCTAGAGGTCAGTATTGTTGTGTAAGAGAATAAAAATATTATAGCATATCTCAGTACATACTACCAGAATAATGTAAGAATTGCTGACTTCATATTTTTAAAAATGTTCTTCATGTTACATAAACTCAATACATTCATTAGTAACACATGAACACAATTATTTCAAGTGCCTAATACAGTAGGTGCTTAAATAAATATAAATGATGGATGATACTGAGGTATAGTGGTAAGGTAGAAGAGCAGATACAAACCGTGTTTACCTTACCTGAAACTTATTCTAAAAAAAAAAAAAAAAAAAAAAAAAAAAAAAGAAAGGCCCAGTAGGAAATAAAAAGTGGTTGGTATGTTCCTACACCAACTTCAGACATTACAATTTATTATTAATAGCTACAAATTTCCACTGAGTGAATACACACTTGACCTTTGAACAACATATCGGTTTGAACTGTGTGGCTCCCCTTACACCCAGATATTTTTCAATAAATATTTTGGTAAACTTTTTGGAGATTTGTGACGATTTGAAAAAAATTCACGGACAAACTATGTAGCCTAGAAATACAAAAAAAAAAAAAATTAAGAAAAAGCTAGGTATGTCATGAATGCATGAAATGTATGTTGGTACTAGCTTATTTTATCATTTACTACCATAAAATATATACAAAGTTTAAAATGTTAAAACTTATGAAAACTTAAGCACACAAGCACTTACAGACCATACAAACATAGCACCATTCAGTTAAGAGAAATGTAAACAAATATAAAATCATAAACAAAATTAATTATAGTACATATTACTGAAATAATTTTGTACCACCCTCCAATGCTATTGTGTGAGCCCAAGTGTCATGAGCACCCACTTAAAACCCTATGTGATGTAATCATCTCTGTGTGAGCAGTTTGTCTCTCTGGTGAATTGCTTATCATGGTAAAAAGTGATCTCTTGTGGTTTCTGCATATTTTTCATAGTGTTTAGTACAATTTCATAGTGTTTAATGCAAACTTTGAATAACACCATGAGACTCATTTCAAGAGCCACTAGTGATGCCAGAAGTGCTCCCACCTAGAGAAAAATCATGACATTACAAGAAAAAGTTGAATTGCTTAATATACACCACAGATTGAGGTCCATAGCTGTGGCTGCCTACTAGGTCAAGATAAATGAATACTGCGTAAGATAATTGTGAAAAAAACAAACAAACAAGAAAACTCATGAAGTTATTGCTGAAGCTACACCAACAGGTGCAAAAACCTTAACACTTTTTATGAAATACCTTTTTATCTCATATGAAAATGCAGCTATTATGTGGGTACAAAATTGCTATATGCCTAAAGACTGTAGTATGATTCAAGAAAAAGTAAAGTCATATGACAACTTTAAAAAAAAGGAAGGTGAAGAATCTAAAGCTGGATTATTTAATGCCAGTAAAGGATGGTGTGATAATTTTAAAACATCTGGTTTTTAAAAATGCCAAGATAACAGAATCTACCAATCAAGAGGCAGATAAGTTCCCAGATGCCATTAAGAAAATTACTGCGTTCTGTCTGCTTGAACAGGTTTTCAATGCAGATGAGTGTCTTACCCTGGGGGAAAAAAAAAAAAAAAGCCACAAAAGACATTTATTAGTAAAGAAGAGAAATTGAGCACCAGGATTTAAGACACGAAGGATGGGCTAACACTACTGTTTTGTATAATGCAGTCAGCTTTATGACCAGGACAGTCCTTAGCTACAAAACCGCTAAACCCTGAGTCTTGAAAGGAAAAGATAAAACACCAGCTGCTTGCTAGTCTTCTGACTGCAATAAGAAGGCCTGGACAACAAGAATCCTTTTTCTGGATTGAGTCCACTAATGCTTTGACCCTGAAGTCTGAAAGTACCTTGCCAGTAAGGGACTGCCTTTTAAAGTTCTTTGGGTATTGGACAATACCCCTGGTTACCCAGAACCCCATGAGTTCAGCAATAAAGGCATCAAGTGGTCTACTTGCCCCCAAACACTATGTCTCTAATCCAGCCTCTAGAGCAGGAGGTCATAAGGACCTTTAAGGCTCATTGTACAAAGTACTCTATGGAAAGGACTGCTAATACTAATAGTAGTGAACCCTGATAGAGAAGATCATTCAAAGTCTGGAAGGATTACACCACTAAAGATGCCACTGTTATAGAAAACCCATGAATTCATCAAGCCGAAAATAGTAAATTCCTGCTGGAAAAAACTGTCCAGATGTTGTGCATGTCTCCACAAGATTTACAACAGAGGCAATCAAGAAAATTATGAAAGAGTGCGGATATTATTTTTAAAAGGTGGGAGGTAAAGGGTTTCAAAATAAGGATCTTGGAGACATTCAAGAGTAAATAGACACCACACCAGAGGAATTAACAGAAGATGACTTGATGGAGATGAGTGCTTCAAACCAGGGCTAGATGATGAGAAAGAAGATGTAGAAGAAGCAGTGCCAGAAAATAAATTGATATTAGACAATTCGGAAGAAAGGTTCTCATTATTCAAAACTGCTTTTGACTTCTTTTATGACATGGACCATTTTATGATACAGTCACTGAAACTAAAGCAAATAAGGAAGGATTGGTACCACACAGTAAAATTTTTAGAGAAATGAAAAGTAAAAAAGTCAGACATTACAATATATTTTCACAAAGTTACATCAAGTATATCCTGCCTCTCCTTACACCTCCTCCACCCAAGACAAGACTAATAATCCTTTCTCTTTCTCCTCCTCCTCCTCTGCCTATTCAAAGTGAAGACAAAGAGGATGAAGATCTTTATAAGCCATTTCCCTCTTATTCAGTCATATATTTGCTCTTACGATTTTCTCAGTAACATTTTCTTTCCCCTACGTACTTTATTGTAAGAATACAGTACATAATAAATATACAAAATATGTGTTAATCAACTATGTTATTCATTAAGATTTCTGGTCAAAACAAGGCTATTCGCAGTTAAGTTTTTAAGGAGTCAAAAGTTATACACAGATTTTCAACCACCAGTGCCCCAACCCCTGCACTGTTCATGGGTCTACTGTACTACACTTACTTATACATTTATATATTACTTCATTAAAATACTATTCAAGTATCTCTTGATTCTAAGAATTTCAAACTCAAGGAATTAATTCTAATTAAGTCTGATAAAAATTTTTATAAGCTTTGCTCCAACTACTGCCAACAACAATAATATCTAGTTCCCACTATAGACAAGTGTAGCTAAATTCTGGTAAACATACCCAATACTTAACTGGTATTCCTCCAACATCAACATACCATCTGGATCTGAAAATAACATTCCAAGAGAAGGGCACAAGGCAAGCAAACATTCAGTGTGGGAATGGAAGGTCAACCCAACATAATTCTGAACTTATTATGTTAGACAGTTTGCAGACTAGCAAGCACCTTTGTGTTCCAGCACACTGGGCAAGTTAGCTGCATTACAGAAGAATGGGGTATTATATTACTAATTTAAAAACACATTTTTAGAAACCACTTTTTGCTAAGTTAGGGACGTTTGGCTTCTTTAAGGTGGGTAAGCCTACAGACAAGAGAGGAATATATATTCTTATTAAATAAGTTTCTAAAAAGGAGAATTTTATTATCCCTATTCTTCCCCCTAATACCTTCAGATGTGAAAATCAATGCCCAGAGAATGTGAATCTATTTGCCAATCTAATATCAATTTCCTCTTCATTTCCTTTATTTAGCTTCCAATTATCTTTGGAATAGCAGGCTCTGTTTGCAGCTAAGGGTGTCATGTGACATTCGGCCAATAAAATGAAGCAGAGGTTTAATGGATAGGACTTCAAGATATTTTTTTCCTAATACAAAGAATATAGGGTAGATCTTTAGTCTCTCTTCTTTCTCCTTTCCTCCTGCCTAGAACAGAGAACCATGGTAAATGAGAGGAGCCACCTTTGTGAACATGCAAACAAAAAGCTACATTCTAAGAAAAAAAGTAAAAAGACAGGACTCAGATCCTTAAACATATTATGGAGTCACTAAAGCACACCTATGCTTTGGCCTTCTTGTTAATTGAGAAAAAGAAACCCTTGTTGAACCACTGCAATCAGATTTACATTGTGTGTAGCTAAATGCCATCCTAACTGATATAGTGAGATAATAAGGGAGAGTGTCAAAAGAACAAGAGGGATTCAAAGACTTAAGCTCTATATTTAACTTTTATATGCCTGTTTTTTTTTTTAATTAAAAAAGGTCACCGTAATTTCCATTTTATATTCCTTCCAGAGTTACCGAAGACTGAAAAAGCTTATGTCAATGCACTTCATAAACTGTGAAAATACAAAATAATTGTAAGATACTATTAAGGAGTGGTTAGTTCTTATAGTAACATTTTGAACTTATGGTTTTCATGATAGGAGCTCCTAAGTTCATTTTTTCATCTATAAAAAAGGATAATGTCTTTCCTTGTCACATAGTTACTGAAAGGTTCAAATAAGATAACATTAAGTATACTGCAAATTGTTAAACACTATATAAATATTAGAAATTACGGTGTTATTATTTTGAAAGTCGTGTGATACTGATTTGAATAAAATTTCTATGGTTGATTCTACCACTAATTTACATGAATGACCTTGAGGAAGGTATTAAATTTTTGAGTCTCATTTCCTCATTTGTTAAGTGAGAGTACTGATTTTAGTAACTGTGCCCCTCTCTCTGTGTAGCAGTACTATGCTGTACTCCAACATCTACTTTCCCTGTTTTCCTTGAAAGACAGAATCCCTAAATTTTAGTTTGGATGGCCATTGAAAATAAGGACTACATTTTTTTGCCTTCTTTGCGACTGGGTTCTAGATAGGTTTTGATCAATAGGATGTGAGGTGAAGAGATGCATGTTTGACTTCACAAGTCAAACCCTTAATGGGAAATGTCCTCTATGTCTCCCTTTTTACCCTTTCCACGGGTGAAATATGGCCGAAGTGGTGAGCCATCCTCAGTCACACAGAGGAAGACAACAGCAAAGCAACAATAATAGAGAGAGAACTGCATGCCTGGCACCAGGGAACCACCCTGGCAGTCATGGGCTGCTTATATACTATCTGTTAAAGAGGTTGTATTCAACCTCATATATTTTGGTGTACATTACAGTAGTCTAAATTAACAGCCTAGTGTGTATTCCAACTAATTCAGTAAGGATTAAGGAAAATATGTGAAGGTAATCCATAAACCATAAAGCAACTATATAATTAATCTTACAGTACATTGTCATAGTAATGGTATAAATCTTTTGTAGCTTATCAAACCATCAACTTTAAAAATTATTTGAATTATGAAAAGAAGAAAAAAGGTCAGATAGCATAAAGTGGACTTGATTTTGAAACACAGAGCCAACACTCAAATAGATGTTTAGCCAATCTCAGAGCAGCCAGGATTTGGGATTCACAGTTACGCAGCAAAGCAAATACATAATTTTAGAGTAATCAAAAATTAACTTTGTCTTTCTGCTTCTCCCCACTTCACAGACAGCCTTTTTATGTTAATTATCAGTCACGCCCCCTAAGACACAATGGGGATGACTGCAGTAAATGATGGTAGTATAGGATGCCCATTGAGTCCATATCCTAAAGCTGCCATAAAAAACTACAGGTTGAAAATTCCTAATCCAAAATTCCAAAATCTGAAATGCTCTAAAATCCAGGACAAGCACTGACATGATGTCACAAGTGGAAAATTACCTACTGGACCTCATGATAGTTCACAGATAGACCTTTGCTTCAACCACAAAATTATTTAAAATGTTGTATAACATTACCTTCAAGCTATGTAAACAAGCTATATACGAAATACAAATAAATTTCATGTTTATACTTGGGTCCCATCTCCAAGATATCTCATTATATATATGCAAATACATTAAATCTGCAATGTGAAACACTTCTGGTCCCCAAACATTTCAGATAGTGGATACTTAATTTGTACCACAAATTTGGTGGCTTATAAAAATATATATATTTTCTTATAGTTCTAAAGGCCAGAAGTCTAAAATCAAGGGGTCAGCAGGGTTAGTTTCTTCTGGAGGCTCTGAGGGAAAATAACTTCCATGGCTCTCTCCTAGCTTCCGGTGACTGCAGTCCTTAGCCTATTAAAGACATCACTCCAATCTCTGCCTCCACCTTCACATCATCGTATCCCACATATGTCTGTGTCCTTTCTGTTTCTTATAAAAACACTCTAATTTGCTTAAGAACCTTCTCTAATCCAGTATAATCTCATCTCAATGCTTACCTTTACATTGTGTTGTTATGGTTAAACTGTGTCCCCCAAAAAGATAAGCTGACATCCTCACTCCCAGCACCTCGAAATCTGACTTTATTTGGAAATATGGTCATGGTAGATGTACTAGGTTAAGATAAAGTCACACTAGAGTAAGGTGGGTGCTTAATCCAAAATGACTAGTGTGCTTGTAAGAGGAGAAGAGACACAGACACACAGGATGCCATATGATGATGGAGGCAGAGATTGGAATAAACACTTATAAGCCAATGAATGCCACAGATTGCTGGCAAAATGCCAGAAGCTAAGAGAAAAACAAATAGATTGTCTCTTACAAGTTTCAGGGAGAGCATGGCTCTGCCAGCACCACGATTTTAGATTTCTAGGCTCTAGAACTGTCAGACACTACACTTCTGTTGTTTAAGACACATGATTTGTGTTTTTTTGTTACAGTAGCCCTAGGAAACTAATATAGGAGTGGACACAAATTTGGGTATATGACAGTAAATACTAGAGACAAATGGTTCCATAACAGTAATTCTTGAAAGCTCTAGCAAATTTCATACCTGTATATTCGGAAAATGGCTTATGTATAACTCCTAACACAGGTTTACCATTTACAGCTACACACACCATAGTAGTGACGTACTTTCGAAGATCCTCTACGAGAAAAAAAACAAACAACACACACAAATGTCAAAGTAATGTGCATAAATTCAGGATACGATATTACACTTTAGTTCATTAAAAAATTTATATACATGAAATATGAAATGTCTTTCCAAAACAACAATCCCTTCAAGCAAACAGAGTCCAAGGGCAAGAGCCAGTTTAAAGGAGTGGCTAACAGTTCTGGTTCACAATAAGATACCATCTCACACCAGTCAGAATGGCTATTATTAAAAAGTCAAAAAATAACCGATGTGAGTGAGGTTGTGGAGAAAAAGGAATGCTTATACACTGTTGGTGGGAGTGTAAATTACTTAAGCCACTGTGGAAGACAGTGTGGCAATTCCTCAAAGGCCTAAAAAAAGAAATACTATTTGACCATTACTGGTCTAAAAGAATATAAATCATTCTATCACAAAGACGCATGCATGTGTATGCTCACTGCAGCACTATCCACAATAGCAAAGACATGGAATCATCTTAAATGCCCATCAATGATAGACCAGGTTAAAAAAAAAAAAATGTGGTACATATACACCATGCAATACTATGCAGCCATAAAAAAGAACAAGATCAGGTCCTTTGTAGGGGCATGGATGGAGCTGGAGGCCATTATCCTTAGCAAACTAACACAGGAACAGAAAACCAAATACCAGGTGTTCTCTATGTGGGGAGCTAAATGATGAGAACACATGGACACATAGAGGAGAACACCACACACTGGGGCCTTTCAGAGGACACAGAGTCAGAGGAGGAAGAGAATCAGGAACCACAACTAATGGATACTAGGCTTAATACTTGGGTGTTGAAATAAATGTGTACAACAAACCCTCACGACACAAGTTTACCCTATGTAACAAACCTGTACTTATACTCCTGAACTTAAAAGTTAAAAAAAATTGCATTTAGAGTCATAACTCTTTTATATTATAAAAATCACACAAACAAAAGAGTTCTGGTTCTAAAGGCAGACTACCTGGGTTATTCTCCTAGCCCACCATTTTGTTAACTGAATGTCTTTGAGTAAATCACTTAAATTCAGCTTCCTTATCCGTATAATATAAACAACAACTAAGCACTCATCTTTAGGTATAAATTAAAATAACTTTTAATTTAAAAAATCAAATTAGACACTTAAAATAATCCCTGCACAAGGGATGTGCTCACTAAATGTTATTATTATAAGAACAGGCCAATCTCAGTTTAGGAAGAACTTTTTATGAACAAATATTCTGTATTTCTATTATCTATTCCTGAAAAGTTCTATGTTGTAATTTCAGTTACTATTAGATATATACATCCAGAGTCTTCTCCCTGTTCTCCAAAGTTATATATTGATTGTTATGGTTCAAGTTCAGCGCAAAAGCACTGAAATACAAAGGTAAAAAGGTAGAAGCCTCCATATCTAGGGAACTTACCATCTAGCAGGATAAACAGATTAACTTTAACATATAAACCAAAGGAAGAGCGAAAGGCAGAAATTAGCTACCTCTGGGTAAGAAATAAGGCCTGAGACGGGATCTACAAAAATAAAATTTGACTAGGACTAGGTAAAAAAGGAGACTGGAGGGGCAGTAGTTCTGTTTTATTACTTACTTGCTTTCTGAGTACCTAGAAATTTACTATTTTGAATTCCAAAGTCAGATGTACACGCATTAAAACTTAAATTCCTAATATCCTGAGTAAATATTAAATTCTGGCTAAAGAAGTTTCTTCAGTTATAGGTGTCCAATATAAAACATTTTGCTACTACTGTTAAAAATGCTTCTTTACTGAACAAACAGTGAGCCACTATCACCTATAGGAAGTATGCCTTGGTTCTAGCTCTCTACTACTAAATGTCAATCAAATGTTTTGAGTTCAGTTTAAAAATTACCTGTATATTCCTGTGTAGCATCAAGTGGGTCAATCCAGACAGTAACACTTTCTGCTGGTACCTCTTTAGGAGTAGTTACTTCCTTTAGGATATCCTCAGGAATCTTATGATCCCACAAGATAACCTCCTGATCAGCTGCATCCACGTGTTCCTCAGTATTTATCTGCATTAAAAACAGGTGACAGTTAAAAAAAGAAAGAAAAATAATCACTATTTGATAAACTACAAAAGTATTACAGACAAAAATCACACAAATTATAAATAAGTAAATCTCTATTTTTATTTCTTTCGAGGCTCCATATTGCAAAATGAAAAAGAAAAAAAAAAAAATCCATGACATCAGGTCTTTAAATGCTTCCCAATCTAATATTCAAACTTGGTTTGTTGACTAATCAAGACAGATAATTCAGACATAGAGAAATATCGAGAAACTGAGCATCAAAGAAACAAGCTACTTAAACCTTAACAACGCTTTATGAAAAACAATAGCTCTTTTTCATATGAATAACAACGCTTTATGAAAAAGAACAGGCCAGGCGCAGTGGCTCAAGCCTGTAATCCCAGCACTTTGGGAGGCCGAGGCGGGCGGATCACGAGGTCAGGAGATCGAGACCATCCTGGCTAACATGGTGAAACCCCGTCTCTACTAAAAATACAAAAAACTAGCCGGGCGTGGTGGCAGGCGCCTGTAGTCCCAGCTACTCGGAGGCTGAGTGAACCCGGGAGGTGGAGCTTGCAGTGAGTCGAGATCGCGCCACTGCACTCCAGCCTGGGTGACAGAACTAGACTCCGTCTCAAAAAAAACAAAAAAAAGAAAAAGAATAGCTCTAAAGTGTTAAAATAGACAATATTCTGGAACACAACACAAGCAACTAGAGTTAGAAGACAGACATATCACAGAATAGAGAGGTACACTCAATTTTCTACCTTTTTTTTTTTAACTAAGGAACAAAATTAAAACATAAAATAAATTTAACTTACCATACAAATACGTAAGGATGTGGGGTAAGGAGAGAAATATAAGTAGAGGAAGGGTTGTTACGAGAAGAGAGGAATATATTCTCTCCTTACCCCACACGCTTACATACGTATACACACACACACACACTCCCTTACATATATATATTCTCTCTATATATGTTACATATTATTTCTTATATATAACATATATATACATGTGTTTGTATAATACTTTATATAAGTATTCTATTCATTTACAAATACATTACAGATTCCTTTAAATTGAGATTGCTCAACTTTGGCACGAATGACAATTTGGACTGTATATTTCTTTGTCGTGGGGTTGTCCTGTGCATTGTAGGATGTTTAACAGCATCCCTGGCTAAATGCCACTAGAATGTACTAGATGCCAGCAGCAACACCCTCAAGGGCGACAAACAAAAATGTCTCCAGACATTGTTAAGTATGCCCCTGTCCCATCCTATGAAAAAAACAGTTTTTAACAGTGTACTTCTTAATGCATGCTAAAATATAGCCTAATGTTTTGGCCAAGTGTGGTGGCTCATGCCTGTAATCCCAGCACTTTGGGAGGCCAAAGCGGGTGGATCACGAGGTCAAGAGATAGAGGCCATTCTAGTCAACATGGTAAAACCCCATCTCTACTAAAAATACAAAAATTAGCCAGGCGTGGTGGTGCGTGACTGTAGTCCCAACCACTCGGGAGGCTGAGGCAGGAGAATCACTTGAACCCTGGAGGTGGAGGTTGCAGTGAGCTGAGATCACGCCACCGTACTTGCCAGCCTGGTGACAGAGCAAGACTTCATCTCAAAAAAAATATATACATATAGTAATAATAATAAAAAATAATGTTTTAGAACTGCATTTACTTTTATAAACTTGCATATACCAATGGACTAAATCTAAGAATTGAATGTTAAGTTAAAAACAGATCATCAATCTTATTTGAATACCGCCTCACCATGAGACTTCTATCACATAGTAATACACACGCACACAAGAAAAAACATCCCCAAAATGTGGATTTTAGTTAGGGACTTACACCCTCAGCAGGACAGGCTGTTGGGTCCTGAGCTTTCTGACAAGTTCCCTTTCCAGAATAGGTCATGTGTATGCTACATGTGATACCATGCCTAGACCCCATGCTACAGTGCCAGAGTGATCACAGCACTGACAATACATGAGTACTGTCAATACACCATCTCTCACCTGGATTCCTAGAATAGTCTTCAGAAAGTCACAGACATGATTTTAAAAAATACCACAACTATCAGCAATCTCCAGAAGGTACTCTGAAACACCCCAAATTATCACAGGAGAGGTTAAAAATAGTAATAGTCTAGAAACATCAAACCACTTAAATCATTATTTTTTTCTTTTTTCTTTTTTTTGTGAGATGGAGTCCCGCTCTGTCTCCAGGTTGGAGTGCAGCAGTGCGACCTCGGCTCACTGCAACCTCTGCTTCCCAGGTTCAAGCGATTCTCCTGCCTCAGCCTCTGGGTAGCTGGGACTACGGGCGCCCGCCACCACACCCGGCTAATTTTTGTATTTTTAGTAGAGATGAGATTTCACAGTGTTGGACAGGATGGTCTCGATCTCCTGACTTCATGATCAGCCTGCCTTGGCCTCCCAAAGTGCTGGGATTACAAGCATGAGCCACCGCGCCTAGCAAATCCTTAAATATTTCTTAGTACAGAGCAAAGTAAACATTCAATTTATTCACTTATGTCTTTATTAATTCAGCAAACGTTTATTGACTGCCTATTATGACAGACACAGTTATAGGTCCTAAAGATACCACAGTGATCAATGTGAGACAAAAATTTCTGTCCTGTGGAACTCAGATTCCAGTATAGATAAACGAGACACATGAAAAAAACATGTAGCATGTTGGAGAGTGGTAAGGAGGAGGAAAAAAAAAACAAAAGGACAGAATGAGTGCTAGAGAGTAGAGAAAGGATTGTTAGAGAGTAGAGGAAGGGTTATTCTTTAAGAAAAAGGGTAGATAGGATTAAGAAAGGGTGGCTAGGCAATTACTCATACTAGCTAAAACCAGAGAACTACTAAGTCCATCAATTAGTAGTTTATCCATTATCCTGATGAATGGATAAATATATTTGGTATATCCACACAATGGAAAGTTACTCAGCCATATATGGGAATAAAGTATTGAAGATACTAAATCATGGATGAATCCCCTTGCTTTGTGAAAGCATCAACACAGAAGAGACCATATACGGTTTGATTCCATTAATGTAAAATGTCCAGAAAGGCAAATCTACAGAGAAAGACAGATTAGTGGTTGCCCAGGATAAGGGATAAAAACAAGAATAAATAGTTAATGGGGACAGGGGTATTATTAGGGTGGTGAAAATGTTCTAAAACTGATTAATGATGATACTTGTACAATTTGGCAGTTCTACTAAAAATTACTGAATTGTATACTTGAAATAGGCAAATTGTATGATATATAAACTACGCTGCAATGAAGTTGTTTAAAAAAAAAAAAGTAAGGTAGCTAGAGAAGCCCCTCACTGAAAAGGTGGTATTTGAGTGAAGAGATCTAAAGAAAAATAAGCCTAGTGGGCAGCTAGAAGTGCATTCTAGCCCAATAAATAACAAATGAAAAGATTCTAAGGTGGGAATATGCCTGGTGTGTTCAGAGGGCAGCAAGGAGGCCAGCAAGGCTATAGCAGACTGAGCCAAGGAGAAAGGCTAAGGAGTTGAGGTCAGAGAGTAATGGAAGCCAGATGGTGAAGGACCTTGCAGGCTGTTAACACAGAGTCAGTTGCCCTCCATCATAACAGTTATCAACAATGTGCAGAGGGTCCTAGTCATTGCAGTAAGCTAAAGAGAGGGGGAGAGGAGCAAGTGGGGAGGTATAAAGTTTAGAAAGAAACAAACAAACAAACCCATAATATGAAGTTGATTATTGAACACTGAGAAAATCTAAAAGAACTTGCAGATAAATGCAACTCCAATCAAAATCCCCACAGGTGTTTTTTTTATTGGTGGTGGTGGTGGTTTTTTAACCTTCTCCTTGGAAACTGGACAAGCCATTTCTGAAAATTACCTGGTAGAACAAAAAGTCAAGAAGCAACACATTTTGGGAAGAAGGGGTAAAAAATACCATCATGGTGTGGTGACTTACCTTATCAGATATCAAGACCTATTTTAATGACAGAATAATTAAGACAGTGTAACACTGGTGAGGCATTTCGGCTTCAGAAACCACTCTTAACAACAATGCCAGACTACTTCAGATCAATGAAGGTTAATAGTAACACCAAGCAAAAAGGAATAAACTTTAAAAAAAAAAGAAACGTGACTCCTAGAAAAGACAAAGTAGTTTATGGGCCTTAACCACTGTAACTTACAAAAATGGCAGTGCCAAGTCCGGCAACTATGGAGCTTCACTGATTTTTTGTAGAATTCAAGTCAGCTCCATATACTTGCAACTGAGTATGAGAGAACACATTATAGAACAGTATTTGAAAAAATCTTCACTGAGAATCGGGTTAGGGAGAAACAGCAGGAGAACAAGAACGTTAGCACAAGTACCTAATCTGCTTTTGTGTAACTGCTATTTATAAACTGCCACAACCACCACACACCTACAAATTTGAAAAATCTACTACCCACCAATATCAACAACCTTATCAATAGTTGCTATGGTCAACACCAGAAAGTCTTCCTCAATCCTTTTTCACATGCCACATCCAATCAAGTCAGTAAGTCCTGGAAATTCTACCTCCCAATTCTAAATATGTAAATATGTCACCATGTCTACCAAGAAAATATTAGTTTAGGCCACCATCTCTCACCTGGATTCCCACAATAATCCTCAATTGTTCTTGCCTCCTACAGTGTATTCATTCACCCATTCATTCAACATCTAATGACTATATACTCTAAACTGTTTTGGGCATTGGGATACAGTAATGAACAAAACAGACAGAATCACTGCTTTTACAGAGCTTCCCTTCTCAACCCAGCAACCTGCCATCTTCCTAAATCAGACCATGGCACTCTAGTTTAAAATCTTCCAATGGTTTCTCATTATGCAGAGATAAAATCCAGACTCCTTATCATAATCTACAACGTTACGTCCTAGATGATCCGGGTAATGACAGCAGTAAATGCTATCCAGTAATTTCTCTCTATTTGCACTCTTATTTACTGTACTCCAGCCTTACTAGTCTTTTTATGATCACTCAGCCTCAGGGCCTTTGTACTTACTACATTCTTCTGCATATACACACTTTCCCAGATGTCTGCATGACATCATGATTCTTATTCAGGTCTTGGCTCCAACAAGACTGCCTCAAAGTGGCCTTTCCTGACTACCACTGATAAAGCGGGACCACTAGATACACTCCCTGCATGACCCTGTTTTTCTTCTTCAAAGCCCTTATCAGAAACCATGTTGCTTGTTTACATTTACCATCTTGATCAGCTAGAATGTAAGTTCTGTAAGTGCAAGGACACAAATTTTCTTTATTACTGTTGCTCCATCCGCATTGTCTAAACCAAAGTAGGTACTCAATAAATATACCTTAACTGACAATATTATTCTTAGCCACTGTAGTTTTTTAATTTCTTCCCCATAATCCTCTTCCACTCAACCTACTCTTCCTTCCTCATCCTTACTGCCTGTCAAAGACATCAACGGGGAATTGAAGCATAAGAAATCAACCCAAGCTCCAAAAACCCAAACCTACGAACAGCCCTGGTCAATCCCTGCCCCTTCCTGATACCCAGCCGATCACTCCCAAAGAAGCCCATTATGGTGGGAATGAACAATGCAGCTTTTAGAGAACCTATAATTTTAGAAAGGTAAGCAAAAAAAGGTTCTAGAAATCAGAAAACACTAAACTGATCTTGGTCTATGCTGATACATAATAGCTCATCTTGCAGTCTCCACCTATACCTGGCAACTATCAAAACACTCTCAGATCCTTTTGTTAGCCTCTATGTATAGCAAGTATGGATTTCTTTAGGTTAACTTGCCTCCTGTGTAGGCATTTCTAGTACTCACAACGTCCACTTTTCTTTTCCTTCCTGAACTTCTGGGAGACTATACTTCCCATCTGCCTCGTAGTCAGAGGCACATGAGAGTGATTGTGGCCAGTAGAATATGAACAAAAATGTAAATGCACAAAATATGGACAAAAATGTGAATGCACATCACTTTCTGGCTTAGGCAATAAAAAGAAAGCTCCTGCCCAATTCTCCTACCTTTTCTCTTTCCCTGCTATGTTGACATGGCAGAGTCACACATCAACATCAACTAGGTCACAGTCACTTCATGGAGGACAACTGCTTTGGAGAGTGTCAGGCTTCTGAGAATTGGAGGATGTCATTACTACAGCATTGCCTACTCAGTCTTCCCTGACTAATGTATTTTTCCTTTTATAAAAGTAAATACTCCTAAGTAGTTTAAGCGCCAGAAGAAATTCACACGTGTGAATCAATTTGAGTCTCTTCCTTTAAACCTCAACCTTGCATCAGGAACTCTGAGAAAACAAAACAAAACAAACAACAACAAAAAAAACGTTGTTGTTACTGGATGGGAGGTACGGGAAATAGGAAAAATAATTTGGGGGATAAAATAGTAATACCTAGGTGCAGATCTGAAGGGAAAGCACAGCTTAAAGGAGGAGGCAGCATTAGATAGGAGAACAGACACAGAATAGTAGGAGTGTTCCATAATTGTGAGGATAGAAAATGTTTAATCTATATGCTAAACAATAATTAAAATTAGTACAACCAAGTCAGGGATCAGGAATCAAATGCTTACGTAATGCAAATGCTCCTCAACTTACGATGGGGTTACGTCCTCATAAACCCATTGTGAATTGAGAAGCATTTGTATTGCATAAGTTGAAAATATCTGAAGTCAAAAATGCATTTGACACATCTAACCTATCAAACATCACAGCTTAGCCAAGCCAACCTTAATTAAATGTAGTCAGAACACTAACATTAACCTACAGTTGGGCACAATCATCTAACACAAAGCCTAATTAATAATAAAATATTAAATATCTCATGTAATTTACTGACTATTAAAACTGGACAACAGAATGGTTGCATGGGTACTACAAGTATGGTTTCTTTACAATGAATGGTGCATATCATTTTTGTACCATTGTAAAGAAATCCCAAGTTGAACCATCTTAAGTTGGGGACCATCTGTACAAAGGTTCTTAAGACAAGTTGATCTATTTAAAGATTTTATTTAATTATATGGACATATACACACACATATACATATACATATCATACATATACACACATATATGTATTTAGGCTTGTCTTTTAAATTCCAGAAAGGGGAAGGAAACTATTCTCCATCAGTATTGTCAAAGTTCAAGGCCCCCAAATACAATCAATGCCATTACTATGCTAGTTCAGTTACTTTGGGGTTTGAAGGGACTTCTGGTTAATGCCTTAAGAAGGAATCAATCATTTACTTCATTTCTCCATAAATCATTATATCCTAACCTCACACAGTGCCTATCATACTATAGGTGTGATAGTTAATTTTATATGGCAACTTGACTGAATTATGGGATGCCCAGAGATTTGGCTAAACATTATTTCTGGTTGTATCTGTGAGGGTGTTTCTGGATAAGATTAGCATTTGAATCAGTGAACTCAATAAAACAGACTGCCCTCTCTAACGTGGGTGCACAGCATTCAATGTTTTGAGAGTGTGAATAGAACAAAAGGAGGGAGAAGAAAGACTCTGCCCCTTCTTCTGCCTTACTGCTGAGCTGAAACATCAGTCTTCTCCCGCCCTCCAACTGAGACTAACACCACCAGCTCTCTGGTTCTCAGGCCTTTGGACTTGGACTGAATCACATCACTTGCTTTCCTGGGTTTCCAGTTTGCAGGTTTCCAGCTGACAGATCAAGGGACTTCTCAGCCTCCATAATCACGAGCCAGTTCCTTATAATAAATCTCTATTGGTTCTCTTTCTCTGCAGAACCCTGACCAATACAGTAGGCATTCAATAACTATTTTCTTTCTTTTTTTTTTTTTTTTTGAGACAGAGTCTTGCTCTGTCACCCAGGCTGGAGTGCAGTGGTGCGATCTCGGCTCACTGCAGGCTTCACCTCCCAGGTTCTCAGCCTCCCGAGTAGCTGGGACTACAGGCGCCAGCCACCATGCCCAGCTAATTTTTTGTATTTTCAGTAAAGATGGGGTTTCACTGTGTTAGCCAGAATGGCCTCGATCTCCTGACCTCATGATCCGCGCACCTTGGCCTCCCAAAGTGCTGAGATTACAGGTGTGAGCCACCACACCTGCCCTCAATAACTATTTTCTAAACATATAAATAAACATCCCTCTACCTGTCCTATTCTCTTCCCACCTTTACAGAAACCTTTTACTATCAACTACTCTCTCTCAAATATATCTCTATAAACAATTAAACATGCTGTAGTGTCTCGTAGCTTAAACACAAATATACCAAAAAGAAAGCACAGAACCTTCTCTTAGGAAACAAAATACACCTGACACCCGAGCCAACTTTCTTAAAAGCCCAATTCTTCTTCTTTTTTTTTTTTTTTTTTTTTGAGACAGAGTCTTGCTCTGTCACCCAGGCTGGAGTGCAGTGGCGAGATCTCAGTTCACTGCAAGCTCTGCCTCCTGGGAGCTGGGACTCCTGTCTCAGCCTCCTGAGTAGCTGGGACTACAGGTGCCCGCCACCACAGCCGGCTAATTTTTTTTTTGTAATTTTAGTAGAGACGGGATTTCACTGTGTTAGCCAGGATCGCCTCAATCTCCTGACCTCAGGTGATCCGCCCACCTCAGCCTCCCAAAGTGCTAGGATTACAGGCGTGAGCCACCACACCCGGCCAAAAGCCCAATTTCTCAAAAGACTTGTCTTTACTCACTGTCTCCATTTCCTCACCTCCTAATCATAGGTTGCCTGAGTTCAAATGCCAAGTCTTCAATTTACTGGGTATGTGAATAATTTAGGCTAGTCACTTAACCTTTCTGAGCTACAATCACCTCACTGGTAAAAAGGGACAATGATCTATCTCTCTGCAAGGTTCTTAAGAAGAATGAAACAGAAAAGGTAAAACAAACTTAGTACAATGCTTAACACAGAGTAAGCATTTAATAAAGGCTGGCTGCTACTATTCTTGTTAAATGATTGTTTTCAGTCTTCATTATCCTTGGTTCTAGGCCCTGATATTCCCCTTTCATGTTATATTCTCTCCCTAACCAATTCTGTCCACAACCAGTTTTAATTAACGTCACAACACGGATGACTCGCAGATTTGTATTTTCAGTTCAGATGTTTCTTCAGAGCTTCAGACTCATATATTCAACTGCCTCTGACAGCTCCCGTTGCACATATCAAAGGCATCTCTAACATAGCAAGTCTAAAATGGCATTCATAATCTGCCCCCCAACTTAACCACCACTCCCCTTCACTAGCAACAAAACCCCAGTTGTGAAAGCTATAAATAGAGGAGTTATTTCTAACATATCCCTAAAAATTATTTCATTTCCTTCTACATCTATCTTCTCTACAACCACAGCCCTAATTCAAAAGACATTAGCTCTCACCTGAAAAAGCCTCCTAACTGGTCTCCCAGTATTTACTTTCCTCCCCTCCAAACCATCCTCCAAGCAACTACTCTGAGTCCTTCCATTCATTTATAACATTATAGTTAAGACTATACTTCTGTTACATCTGTTATACTGCCTTATATAGAGAATTAAACAGACCTGAGATGATTCTCTGACCATTAAGTGAATCTCAGCGAGTCTAAGATTATTCTCATGGTGAAACCTCGTCTCTACTAAAAATACAAAAACTTAGCCGGGTGTGGTGGCGGTGCCTGTAGTCCCAGCTACTCGGCAGGCTGAGGCAGGAGAATGGCGTGAACCTGGGAGGCAGAGCTTGCAGTGAGCCGAGATCGCACCACTGCACTCCATCCTGGGAAACAGAGTGAGACGCCATCTCAAAAAAAAAAAAAAAGATTTTTTTCTAGCTGGGCAATCTTTGGCAAATTATTTAGCCTCTCCAAGCCTTTATCTGAAAAATAGAGGCTGTAGTACTTAACCTCCTTTATTGTTGTGAAGATAAAATTAATAATGTCATTAAGAAGTTTAATTAAATTTTTGTGGCTTGCAAAGGGCTATGCAAATGTTAGCTAGTAAAACAAGCTCAGCAAAACTTCCCCACCGCTTGAGTCCTGGTCCTCATCTCTCACACGGCCTGTTCTAACAGCCTCTAACTAGTCCCTATCTACCTCCAAATGCCCAAAGCCCAAAGTATGGCTTATTGAGGCCTCAAGAAAAGTCAGCTAAATCTGGCCTTCTTTTAGTATTCTAGTAGTAAACTATGGATTGGGTCCAAATTCCTTTGAACTTGGAATATGACCTAGCCCCTACCTACCTTCCTAGTCTCTTCCACAATAATTCTCCCAAGTGCATTTTACTCAAACTCATTAGATTACATGAATTAGCTCTCCTACTATCTCTCTTGGGCCTGTTCCTTTGAACTAGTTTCTTTGCCTCTGTTTTCAGCGCTTATGTCTACACCAATTACTAGTTATTCTAATTTTACAGAAGAGGACACTATGGTTCAAAAAAGTTAAATGATTGGCCAGTATCACCTAGGCTGGTGACTGCACAAGATGTCAACGCAAGTGTTCTGTGCACTATATTAGTGCTTCTCAAACTTTTCTGGGATATACTTCTGTTGAAAGACAGAAGCATAACTTCCATCTTATAGGTCAAGGAAGACACAGACCCAAGTTGCTGCTACCAGCTTGGAGTACCATGCTTTACCTTCAAGTAAGTCACTGTCAGAACTCTGAACAAATCAAGTTGAGGACAGGAGCCCCTCAAACAGACAGTCCCCTGTACATTAAATCAAAACTATAAATCTAAGTTTGTCTGTTCTGTGGCTGCAAAGTCACTCCACAAAAGTATCTTCAGCCTTCATTTTCACTGTTACCTGCAAGGATAAAGAGACAGTGCCATACAAATGGCTGGAGTTATTATTACTTTGACACAATGAAATAAGCATTGCCAAAGTGTTTAGGAAGAGGAGACTAGCTGCCTGGAGGACTCTCTGGGATCTCTAACCTGAAGAAAACTGAAGACAAAAGGAAACCCAGGGAGCCTAGGTGAAATTTGAGTTTTGTTAAGACAGCACTCACTTTTCTAGAGTATGATTCCTCAACTTGGGCACCAATTGACTAATGGAGCAGATAATTCTTCATTGTAGGGGGCTGTCCTGTGCATTATAGGATGTTTACCCTCTACCTGCTAGATGCCAATAGCATCCCACCCCTGGTTGTGACAACCAAAAATGTCTTCTGATGTTGTCAAATGTCAGTTAGGGGACCAAACTGTCTCCAGCTGAGTGCTCCAGAAAAATTCCTGGTATATCCTTTTACTGAGGAGTGAACATTAGATATGAAAGCTCAGACTTTAGACTCTACATAGGAAAGCAACGGGAGAAAACAGATCTTTCTATATTTACACAGGGCACTAGGATAAAAGAAAGAAGTATCTGATGCTTCTCAAAGGTCTTTTTCCACTAGGAAGTAAAGTAAGTGGAATATAATTTAAGTTTCTTACGAAGAAATTTGGGGTGAGGCTTCAAAATCAACCAGGCATTTAAGACTGTACTTCTGGGCATTAGGAGAGGGGAAGGCACAAAAGGAGAAAGATTCTTTTAGGTTGATGTTCCACTTAGACGGCTACAATATTTGGCCTTTAGCCTATAACACAGGGGTATAAGGAGATCGCTCAACATGACACCATCTCCACTTTGACACTGTATAAATGAGCACAAACCTCCTCTATTCCTTCAGCCACGACCCAACAGGAATACTGCAGAAGCACATGCAAACATTCAAATAGTCACAAGAAAACAAAAAGTTGTTTTATATGAAGCCAGAGACTTCAACATCTGCAATTCCAAAAGCTTGGCTTTTGTGTTTAGTAAAATGCAGCTCACTACCCTTGGCAGCCATTCCCTTATTGTTTGCTAATAAATGAGAATGCACACACATACAGATGGGTTTTCAACATTTAAGAAACTTTTGTTTTTACTTAAAAAAAAATCAACTCTGCTTGCTACATTTCACTATTATTGCTTTTAAGCTTCTAAAATTATAAGTTTTAAGCAGGCTTCTAAAGATATAGCTAAAATGTTGGATAGTTCATATAAGCTGGAGTGTCATGAGCCTCAGATTTCCCATTTGTAAAGTAGGCAGAAATAAAATTTACTTCTTAAAGTTGCTGTAACGATCAAATGAAGTCCTGTGTAGTCAGTATTTGGGCACGTAGAATATATTCAATAAATGGTTATTATTAGTACTGTTAAAACTATTAAATAACAACTTCTCTGAATCTCCTGTTTCCTCTATACATTCTTGGGGAAGGAAACACATATGTTTTGGAAAGGCGGTAAAATAGTTCATAAACATATCTTACATCTAGATGCAAAAAAAGACAAGCGTTATTTGTGATGATAAAAACAGAGTAGAGGAAAAAGAAAAAGTGGAAATATTCTGTGTTTTAAGTAGAAATTCGAAAAAAAAAAAAATTCTAACGTTAATTACATCTGGTATCCAGTAGCTCATGATAGGAAATCCGATGTTCCTTTCCATCGGAAAAAAAGAAAAAGACGAAAGAAAGGGGAGGAAGAGAGGAGAATAAAAAGCAAAACCAAAGCAATATTATGACAGACTGGAAGAAGCCTTACACAAAATACATTAAACAATGACAATATTCTCCTCTTTCAAGATCAGCAGTAAAAGGTCAGTCACCTTCCAAAGAAGCCTGGGTTTGCACATCACTGTTTATCTAAAATTTCAGTGAAGGCAATTTTTCTTCCCAGTAGCCAAAACTACAGTTAGGTGAGTTAAGATATACATTAATAAGGTGCTGCTACACTATGTTCAGCTCTTCCTCAACAAAATTTGCAGTTTCTAGAACTGTAAATTTTAAAAATGCTTTATTCAACTCAACAGCAGCTCCACTGAAATTATGAATTCAAAAAGTATTAATAACAAATCCAAAATGTCTGGATTTCCCTAAGAAAATGTCAACTCCCTTCCTAGAAACCTACCCAAAGAAAAGGCAAATGTTATTTAATTCTTATTCTCTGGAGTAAACATGGATCTTTAATCAAGGGCCAGGTAGCATCAACAGCTGGTATATTTCTAAGTACCTCCTTAAACGGCCCGCAAACTATAAACTTAAGAGCGTCATGACAAAACGACAGCGAAATGAGCATACTCACCCCCACCCTCCCCACCCGGTGGTTCTTATGCCTCACCCTCCATCACCTCCCTGGTCTTCAGTTTGAATTCCTTTCTCCCTAGAGGAGCCCTGCTCCCCAATTTAGGGGAAGGCTGTGGAAGATCTCTGAAGAAAGGGATTGTTCCCACCTCTTCTCAGCATTCTTTTCTCTTCTCCGTGCTCACACCCCTCTGCCCAGGGCCCAACTGCTCCCCGGAGGCCGCTTCGCAGGCCATATCTGCCATGTTTCCATCCAGCCCTCCTGTATTCATTGGTGTTTGACTGAGATCTGTCCTTACATGATACTCTTAAATAGACTGGGCCTGCCCTCCCTCTCTGTCTCAATCAAAATTGACCTGGCAGAGAACCATCTCTGCAGGACGCTGGCCAGGTGCAGAGGCCAAAAGAATTCTCTTCACCTCAGTGCAGGATGCCTGGGAAGGGTCATCCCAGCTCCAGAGCATCCCGGGAGATCGCTGTGGCCTCTGTGGCCATGGCACTGAGGGTCTTTGCTTCTCTGTCTACCCAGTGCTGCTACTCTCACTCCTTCCCAGGTGTTATTCCTAGAGGACTTGCAAAGAAACCACATGCACATAAACTCCCAGGGGCTGTCTCCCAGGAAGCCAACCTAAGACAGTCCTACTCTGACCATTCTTCCAACCCAGTGTGAGCCTCAATCCACGTTCTCACCATCCCGCCATGCCCTCCACCTCCAGCCTTTTTCTGTCTTCCTGACCCAACTTGGCTCTCCAGGCCCAGCAGCCCAGGTACTTGCTAGGGCACCGTGACTGCCTTTGCTCCTCTATTGTGCTTGCCTGGAGAACTCCAGCCCTGTGGCTGCACCCAGGCAGCTGAAAAACTGCACAAGCTGGTCAGGCACCGTGGCTCATGCCCGTAATCCTGACACATTGGGAGGCCAAGGCAGGAGGATTGCTTGAGCCCAGGAGTTTGAGAGACAGCCTAGGCAACCTAGGGAGATCCTATCTCTATAAAAAAACATTTAAAAATTAGGCACTGTGACACACGCCTATGGTCCCAGCTACTCAGAAGACTGATGCGAGAAGATTATTTAAACCTGGGAGGTCGAGGCTGCGGTGAGCCGTGATCGCGCCACTGTACTCCAGCCTGGG
>NW_012105831.1:1445175-1478237 GCF_000951045.1 Mandrillus leucophaeus
TCCCTCCCAGGAAAGGCCAAGCCGCGCCGCCGAGAGCACGGACACCGCCCCGCGCGCCTGACTCGCCAGACAGCACGGTCTAGGCTCTTCCGCCGGCCTGCCGGTCCGACTTCCACGTTAGCCTACGGCCGCGAGGTGAAAGGGGAGCGTGGGTGTGTATCCGGGTTACGCGACGGGGCGGGGCGAGGGCGAGGGGCGGGGAGAGCTGGGCACCTCCCTTTGGGGCGGGGCGGGACGGGAGGCGCTGGACTGAGCTGCCTTCGTTGGTCTGGGTGGGAAGGTATTCCTGGAAGCGGCGAGCAGCAATCTACGCAGGAAAGTGTGCTGTGCTGAGTGCCTTGTGGATGTTTAAATTAAATATTCCATTGTACGACTATGGATGGCTGTAATAAAGTCACAGTAACAGTCTAGTCTTTTCATCACTCAGATTATTGAGGAATGGAGGAAAACACAATAAACCATTTTAAAAGATTGATTTGCAAGCTTTTTTAGCCAGCGGGGGTGTAGACAGCCTGTACCTTTAAGTCGCTTCTCCGCGCTCTTCCCGGCAGGACGGGGAACTGGGCGGTGAGGGGAAGAATTGTACTTGGCTCTTTATTCTGTTTGACGTCTTTGTCGTGCCCTAAATGCTTTTTTGTGTATAGAGTTTCCCTCCTCCACCTGCCAGAATAAACCATCTTCGAAGCAGCTGAAAAACATGCCTTGATCCCGGTTTTTCATAATGAGAGAAAACAAACCAGGGGCTTCTCTCATTTCCAAGGGTATTCGAGCCTGGCTCTCTTACCAGAGCTTGAGGAGCAAAGGAATTGCTTGACAGAGTCCACTTAAAATATGTATATCCGGAGATGGTCAATCTAGAGCATGTAATCTTTGAGTCAGTGTAGGCCCTCTAAGAATCTAACAGAAATAACTACCTTCTACTATAACACCGATCTTAGCTAGAATGATAGTGAATACTTCATAAGTATTCATAAGTTTATCTTTAATCTTAAAAGTGAATATTAAGATTGTAACATTAAGTATCGTTCTTAAATATTAAAATATCTATATAAAATCAACTTAAAATGTAGCCTGTTTTACTCTTCATAGCAAAACAGCATTGGTTTTAAGTGGACTTTAGAATTAACCACCTGAAAAACTACAAGTATACCAAACTTCTAAACATCAATTGCTAAGCAAGTCATGTAGAGCCTGACCTTTACCGCTTACTTAGAGTTCAGGGCATCTGTAGAATTTGCGTATGATAATACAGATACAATAAAAGCACTGACTATTGATTGTTTGGTTTCCCTGCTAGCAATCTAAGTAGCTTAAAAATAATCACAGCACAAAATCAAGTACAATAAAGATCAGGGTTGAAATATAAAGGTGTAAGTTAAATGGAACCACCCCAACCTAAACTATGAGAGCAACAAAAAGATGAGTTGGATAGTAGTCATGTCAATATTAAAAAGCATCATTGGGAAGTCTAACTGAGGTTTCTCAAAATAAACGGATTAATATTTTCCAAGGATATTGGCGAATAATATAGGGTCACATTCAGTGTGGCAGTATACACAGTATACCACTGAGGCAAATACTGAAAGCTCTGAAGCATTTCTACCGCAAAAAAGGGAATTAAGACTTGAGGGAGAAAATGTGAAGGTATGTAAAAAGAAGGAGTCACTTTAAAGATTGTAGCTCCAAGAGGCGTTCTAGCACTCAAGTGGTAATTGATCATAGAGAATCAGTATTAACAGATAACATGTAATCAACAAGAGAAGTTATGACAATAAGAAAACATTTGATTAATTACATGTGGTACAGTGATATCATAAAACCTTTATAGGAATTTGATTGAAAGAAACTTGTTTTTTTAGTGTCAAGTTGTCAGAAGCTTCAAACAATGCATACATACAAATGAAAATTATATGGCTTTCATATATTAAGATTGTGGACAGTCTGTTTCTAAAACATAATCTACATCTATTCTTAAAATTGTTTTCCCCAAGATTTAGAAATAAACAATTAAATGTGTTAACTTTTTAAATTAAAGCAAAATAGTTATGTAGGCTGATGCAAGTAAGACAACTTGAATCTGCAACTAGAAACTATACCCAATGAAAAACCCTGCCTTAAAATAAAAGATAGACAAATGGATATATTTTTACTTGTTTTAGGTTCAATTGTTAAGATGACTAGTTTTTTTCTGTAATTCCCCACTTTAATTCAGTTTTCTCAGTTAACTGGCTCACACTAGTTCTGATTACATCAGGCAAAGGAACTCTTCTAAATGTCTGCATAATGCTACCTTTCCTACAAATAGCAGTTTTCCTTATAGTCTCCATGTGTACAGAATAAATAATATCAATTTATGAAACATTATTAGCATCTGAGATGTTAAGGACATTTTGGTTCCTTTCAATGACTCCTGACTTCAAATTTACCCTGGAAAAACTTTTTTATAAAAATTAATTTTGGCCGGGTGCAGTGGCTCACCCATATGCCTTTGGGAGGCCAAGGCAGGTGGATCGCAAGGTCAGGAGTTCAAGACCAGCCTAGCCAACACAGTGAAACGCCGTGTCTACTAAATATACAAAAATTAGCCGGGCACGGTGGCACACACCTGTAATCCCAGGTACTTGCGAGGCTGAGGCAGGAGAATTGTTTGAACCCAGGAGGTGGAGGTTGCAGTGAGCCGAGATTGCCCCATTACACTCCAGTCTAGGCAATAGACCGAGACTCTGTCTAAAAAAAAAATTTTTTTCCTTTAAATATGCATTGGAGGGGTACAATGTAATTAAAGAAAGGTTCAGCTTAGTTGAACCCTCATTAAAAGTGTTTTTACTACCTTTCTGAGAAAGAAAACAATGAACTGATGGCATTTTACATGTTTAAAATATAAAACTTCCAAGAAGATTATTATTTGCATATTCTTTCCTTAAGTGATTCTATCCTCTAGAAACAATAATTCTGTTTTTTTAATGGATCCAGTGATACAATGTTTGCTTCTGCCATTAAAGTTCCGTCTTTGGCAGATAATTGAAGTTCAGAAAAGTGGCTTTCATATATCAAGATTGTGGATAGTCTTTTTCTAAAACAGGATCTACATCTATTCTTAAAATTGCTTCCCCCAGATTTAGAAATAAACAATTAAATGTGTAACTTTTAAAATTAATGTAAAATAATTTTGTTAGCATTATAGCATTTTACTATGGCCTCAATCCTAGCAATAGTAATATTGAATTCTTGTTGGAGACAGTTCTGTAGGTATAATCATACTTTGGTATCTGCAGGGTTTGGTTCCAAGACCCACACAGATACCAACATTTGAGATGCTCAAGTTCCTTATAAAAAATGATATAGTGTTTTCATATAGCCTACACACATCCTCTTATTTACTTTAAATCAACTCTAGATTAGTTATAATACCTAATACAATATAAATGGTAAATAGTTGTTACACTGTATTGCTTATTTGTATTATCTTTACCATGGCATTGTTATTTTTACTGGTATTTTTTTCCAAATATTTTTGATCTTGTTGGTTGAATGCATGGATGCGGAACCTACAGATAGAGAGGGACCACTATATATACAATAGAAAAGTGGAAATAGTTGCAACCTTTTGAAATTATAATCACTCTGATCCATATGCACGACATAAAGCCAGGTAAGTAATTTGCATATCTTTATATCTTCTGACCTAACTCAGATCCTATGCATATAGCAAGAACTCAGTAAGTATTTATGAAACTGGACTTTTAAAAGCTACTTTTTAGTGAAATGTTGTATATTTTGTAAAGTGTTTCTCAAAAAAAAATGAATTTAACAAACATTAAAGACCCAACATTCATTTTGCTTATTCGAAACATTTGTTTCACCAGCATACAAATCAGCCTAAATATATATATATATATATTTGCTTTGGCATCCTTAAGATATCAAATATTTCTTAACTTTTTTGTTTGTACCCTTCATTAAATCTTACTGCTTACAAAGCATCAATTCAGTGAGTAATGTAAATTTTCCCACATTATATTTTATTCTCTAGGTGATCTGGACATATACATTTTGCTCACTACCAATCTAAAACCTGAGGTAAAATTATCATCTTAAAATATCATTTATTAAAAAAATACGTAGTCCTGGCACAATGGCTCACACCTGTAATACCAACACTTTGGGAGGCCAAGGCAGGTAGATTGCCTGAGCTCAGGAGTTTGAGACCAGGCTGGCCAACATGGCAAAACCTCATCTCTACAAAAAATACAAAAGTTAGCCAGCGTGGTGGTGCATGCCTATAGTCCCAGCTACTTGGGAGGCTGAGCAGGAGGATTGCTTGACTCCAAGAGGTTGAGGCTGCAGTGAGCCCAGATCCCACCACTGCACTCCAGTCTGAGTGACAGAGCAAGACCCTATCTCTAAAAAAAAAATATAAAAATATCTAAAATTTTCTCATCTGCAGAAAGTAGCATTTGAGTGCTATTCATCAATCATGATTAGAATATGTACTTTATGGAATTTTGTTCATAATTTATATTACATAAAATTCTCAACATAATGCATATTGCTATTACATAGATTTAGACATAAAACAAGACAAACTGTGTCATTAGAATGTAAGAACTCAATATAGCCATGATATCCTAGCAAGTGTTTCTCAAACTTTTTGAGAATTAAAATAAGTTTTACATCTAGACACAGCAAACAAAGGCTTCACTAAACAATACTTACCGTGATGTATGACATATTATTGTATATTTTTATACCCTTCAAACTGATTTGATGGCTCTGTAGCAGGACGAGTCACAGACAAAACTCCTCAGACACTGAGTTAAAGAAGGAAGAGGTTTATTCGGCTGGGAGCATCGGCAAGACTCCTATCTCAAGAGCCGACTCCCTGAGTGAGCAATTCCTGTCCCTTTTAAGGACTCACAACTATAAGGGGGTGCACGTGAGAGGGTCATGATCGATTGAGCAAGCAGGGGGTACATGACCGGGGCTGCATGAACCGGTTGTCAGAGTGAAACAGACCGGGAAGTTTCACAATGTCAGTCTATAATCTATAGATAACATCAGTTGTTAGGTCAGGGGTCGAATTTTAACTTCCAGGCTTAGGTCAGGCAGGCCCAGGCCTGGTTTCGGGTCTAGTTCCTTAGTTTTGGGTCTGGTTCCCAGGCGCCAGGCTACCTGCCTTTAGTTTTGCTTCTCTTCCCTTTTCTGAGTATAAAACAGTATAAGACGATATTGGAGGGTCTGTTTCTCTTCTCTCAGTTCCATTAATGGGTCACTGTTGAGAGACAAATCTCTGTGATTTCTTGTGTGTCTCAATGTCTTTCCTGCAGACGGACTGACTTCCTTTTCAAGAATGTTATCTTTTCAAGGGTGTTTATACAGAAACAGCCTTGGAAGACACAGATGGTGTTTCCCTCTAGAGCAAAGGACAAGTTGGTTTTATTTACATTATAATGTAAATGATGGCTTGCTCTGGGGCAAAGGTAGGGCAGGTTTATTGCTAATCATAAAAGATTTAGGGTTCCTCAGCTCAGAGTTCCTTTCCTGGAATGCATCCAATTGTGTGTTCACAAGTTGAGACCCTCTTATTGTTACCCTGTGGAAATTGGGGCTTGAGGAACAAGTGCAAATGCTGACACTCTAAATGCCACAATTGCTTTGTCTTGAGCCTAAAGTCTAGTGACTTCTGTCAGCATCCATGTGGCTAGCAGACTCACTTGTTAGCTGCAAGCAGAGTAAAATCTCAGAACCTTCACACTCTTGATAGTCACAATCCCCACATTTTGGAAAAAACTCCTGTAGTTTATATACAGAATTATAATTTTGTCCACATTGAGATTTCACTACACCCTCAAGTTAAAAAGAAAACTTGAAAATTAAAGGATAATCATATGAAAAGGGACATTTTTTAAAAATTCAGACTTTTTCAGAGATGACTTAAAGAGTCTTTATAACTTCTTGTAACTTTTAAGCAAAGTTGAACTATAAATTTTTCCTTGTCATGTTATTTCATATACTTAATGTTAGCATGCCCAGAAATTGACCTAAAAAGGATTAATAATAAAGCCAGTCTTTCTAATAGCAAAAACAAATCTTTTTTGCTTTTATGAATTTGAAGAAAATCCTAATCATAATTCAATAAATAAAACAACCCAAACTAATTAAGTGGTAAAACCAACTTTCCCAATTTATTTCTTTATCTTAGTCCTAAACCACCTAGAAAATATATAGTTATGCCACATCAACTTGCTAAAAGTTGTATTATGCTGTAAGGTCTTCCTGAATAACCCATTCTTTGCGTAGAACTAGCTGCTTACTCATCTGTCTTCATGTATAAGCCCCATTCAGATGGAGACACCTCCTGCCTGCCCCTGAGGTTTTCACAGTTGTGAAACTTTGCTTAAAAGTTACAAGGTTCTGAGATGAGACACACCCATATTTCTCTGGGTGATGGGAGTTTGTGAACAAATATCTGTAGTAAAGAGGAGCCCAGGAAGGCAAGCAACTGTAGAGTCATTCTGTCTCTCAGTGCTTCTAAAACTGTCATGTTTAGCAGATCCTGAAGCTCTTTAAGAATGACTCATAGTCATGTAGAATACAAAAGCAATTCTAGTGACCCACTTTTTCTTTCTTTCTTTTTTTTTCTTTTTTGAGATGGAATCTCCCTCTGTCACCCAGGCTGGAGTGCAGTGGCACCATCTCAGCTCACTACAACCTCTGCCTCCCAGATTCAAGCAATTCTCATGCCTCAGGCTCCCGAGTAGCTGGAACTACAGGCATGCACCACCAGCCCAGCTAATTTTTCTATTTTTCATAGAGATGGGCTTTCACCATATTGGTCAGGCTGGCCTTGAACTCCTGACCTCAAGTGATCCACCCGCCTCAGCCTCCCAAAGTACTGGGATTACAGATGTGAGCCACCACGCTCAGCCTTTTTCTTCTGTGTATCAGTGTTCACACCGGCATGAAGAGCTCCCATTGGGTCATTCATACTGGTCATGTTTCACCCCAAGCTCCTTATCACTCTGTAGTTCTCATATACATTCACATAGGTGTCTTGCATCTGGCCAAATCATTTCAGCCAGAGTAGCAAGTTTATTTTTATTTGACATCCACACACATGGGAAAAGCCATAGCAACCTGAAGAAGTGTAATGGCCTGATGGTACTTTCCTTTGCAGAGGACTGTAGCAGATATGGCCACTGTTACCCTTCTAACGAAGTTCCTCAAGAAATAACGTTATTATACCTCATGACAAAGTTACAAACACCTGCTGAGTGCGCATCAAATCAGAAAATTTTAGAGGTTAGAGTGCTAGAGCAATAATTTAGCTCAATCTCTTGATTGTATAGGTGAGTAAACTGAATTCCCTGAAGGCTAGGCCAAATTGAGAAACGTGGTCTCCCAGTTCCCATTTAGCATGATTTCCACCAAATGCCCAGATATGGATGATACAAATATCCTTGGGAACACAGTAAGTGTGTTAGCCCCTCAAATGCAGAGCCCGAGTTTTCAGCACCTGCTATGGTGCCTGCTCCATAGTGGGTGCAGGGTGTTCTTTCTCATTCTTTCTTTTTTCATTTTTTAAAATTTCTTTGAACCACTTTTGACTTCCATATGATTTGATTCAGATTGTATTTTTACTTTTCTTCACTTCTTGAGTGCTTTTGATTGATACAACTTAATTTTAAATATTCTCCTATTTCTCCTTTATGAGTCACTTATTACTATGACGAACCCTGACAAATTCTCAAGTTTTATACACCTCATATTTTTCAAGGCTGGTTTTAGATATCACAATCTTTGAGAAGCCTGCTTGACCACAAGACCATTTTGTGTTTTGCTTTTGCTTTTGTGTGTGGTAAATACAAATTTTATTCTGTATAAAATATAATAAAAACATTCATGCATTCTAAAGGTCTTAAAACTCCAATCAGTGTAACATTTTTGGTATTTAAATAAATAAAATACTTATTTCAAATTAAAATATGGTACATATTCTATTTCTTTTAACTTTTTAGTTCTACGGGTACATGTACGGGTTTGTTACATGGGAATATTGTGTATTGCTGAGATTTGGTGTATGAATGATACTGTCACCTAGGTAGTGAGCATAGTACCTGATAGGTAGTTTTTCAACCCGCACCCCCCAGCTCCTTTAATTGTCCCCAGTGTCTGTTGTTCCCATCTTTGTATCCATGTATATTCAATGGTTAGCTCAAAACTTGCAAGTGAGAACATGCAGTGTTTGGTTTTCTGTTCCTGCATTAACCCATTTAGGGTAATGGCCTCCAGCTCCACTCATGTTGCTACAAATGAGTGTTATCTCATTCTTTTTTATGGCTCATTCTTTTTACGGCTGTGTAGTATTCCACTGTGCATATGTACCACATTTTCTTTATCCATTCCACCACTGATGGGCATCTAGGTTGATTCGTGTTTTTGTAATTGTGAATAGTGCTACAATGAACAAAGGAGTGTATGTGTACTTTTGGTGGTACAATTTTCTTTTGGGTACATACCCAGTAATGGGGTTGCAGGGTCAAATACTAGTTCTATTTTAAGTTCTTTGAGAAATCTCTAAATTAAAGTGACTAATTTACTTTCCTGCCAACAGTGTGTCAGCATTCCATTTTCTCTGCAACCTGGCCAGTGTGTATTTTTTGACTTTTTAATAATAGCCATTCTGACTGGTATCTCATTTTGATTTGCATTTCTCTAATGATTAGTGATGTTGAGCACTTTTTCATACCTTTGTTGGCCACATGTATGTCTTCTTTTGAAAAGTGTCTATTCATGTCCTTTGCTCATTTTTTAATGGGGCTGCTTGTTTTTTGCTTGTTGAATTGCTTAAATTCCTTATAGATTCTAGATATTAGATCTTTGTTGGCTGCATAGTTTGATAATATTTTCTTCCATTCTGTAGGTTGTCTGTATACTCTGTTGATAGTTTCTTTTGCTGTGCACAAGCTCTTTAGTTTACACATTCCTCTTGTCAATTTTCGTTTTTGTTGCAACTGCTTTTGGTGACTGCTCATGAATTCTTTGCCAAGGCCAATGTCCAGAATCATATTTCCTAGGTATTCTCTAGGATTTTTATAGTGTAAGGAATTCATTTAAGTTTTTAATCCATCTTGAGTTGAGTTTTTGTTTTTTGTTTTTTTGTTTTTTTTTTTTTTGAGACAGAATCTCGCTCTTGTTGCCCAAGTTGGAGTGCAATGGTGCGATCTTGGCTTACTGCAACCTCCTCCCAGTTTCAAGCAATTCTCCTGCCTCAGCCTCCCAAGTAGCTGGGATTATAGGCACCCGCCACCATGCCTGGCTAATTTTTGTATTTTTTAGTAGAGACAGGGTTTTACCCTGTTGGCCAGGCTGGTCTCGAACTGCTGACCGCAGGTGATCCACCCGCCTAAGCCTCCCAAAGTGCTTGGGTTCAAGGCATGAGCCATCGCGCCCTGCCGAGTTGAGTTTTATATATAGTAAAAGGTAGGGGTTCAGATTCAATCTGCTAGCCAGTTATCTCAACACCATTGTTGGGAATAGGCCCCCAAATCTGGCCATAAACTGGCCCCAAACTGGCCATAAACAAAATCTCTGCAGCACTGTGACATGTTCATGATGGCCATGATGCCCACGCTGAAGGTTGTGGGTTTACTGGAATGAGGGCAGAGAACCCCTGGCCCACCCAGGGCAGAAAACCCCTTAAAGGCGTTCCTAAGCCACAAACAATAGCATGAGCAATCTTTGCCTTAAGGACACATTCCTGCTGCAGATAACTAGCCAGAAGGCATCCCTTTGTTTCCGCCCATCCCTTTGTTTCCTGTAAGGAATACTTTTAGTTAATCTATAGTCTGTAGAAATAATGCTGATCACTGGCTTGTCAGTAAATATGTGGGTAAATCTCTGTTTGGGCTCTCAGCTCTGAAGGTTGTGAGTCCCCTGATTTCCCACTCCACATGCTATATCTCTGTGTGTGTGTCTAATTCTTCTAGTGCCACTGGGTTAGGGTCTCCCTGACGGAGCTGGCCGCAGCATCATTTATTGAATAGGGATTCCTTTCCCCCATTGCTTGTCATTGTTAGCTTTGTTGAAGATCAGGTAGTTGCAGATATGTAGCTTTATTTCTGGGTTCTATATCCTGTTCCATTTGTCTATGTATCTGTTTTTGTACCAGTACCAAACTGTTTTGGTTACTGTAGCCTTGCAGTATAGTTTGAAGTCAGGCAGCATGATGTCTCCAGGTTTGTTCTTTTTGCTTAGGATCACTCTGTCTGCTCAGACTCTTTTCTGGTTCCATGTGAATTTTAGAGTAGTTTTTTCTAATTCTGTGATAAATTATGTTTATGATTTAATAGGAAGTGCATTGAATCTATAGATTGCTTTGGACAGTATGGCCATTTTAACAATATTTATTCTTCTATCCATGAGCATGGAATGGTGGGATGTTTTTCTATTTGTTTTTGTCATCTCTGATTTCTTTCAGCAGTGCCTTGTAATTCTCATTGTAGAGTTCTTTCACCTCTTTGGTTAGCTGTATTCCTAGATACTTTGTTCTTTTTGTGTCTATTGTAAGTGGTGTTCTTTTTTTTTTTTTTTTGAGACGGAGTCTTGCTGTGTCCCCCAGGCTGGAGTGCAGTGGCGCGATCTCGGCTCACTGCAAGCTCCGCCTCCCGGATTCACGCCATTCTCCTGCCTCAGCCTCCTGAGTAGCTGGGACTACAGGCGCCCACTACCGTGCCTGGCTAATTTTTTGTATTTTTAGTAGAGACGGTGTTTCACCGTGGTCTCGATCTCCTGACCTTGTGATCCGCCCGCCTCGGCCTCCCAAAGTGCTAGGATTACAGGCGTGAGCCACCGCGCCCGGCCGTAAGTAGTGTTCTTAATTTGGCTGTCAGCTCTCTCATTACTGGTGTATAGAAATGCCACTGATTTGTGTATGTTGATTTTGTATCCTAAATCTTTACTGAAGTTATCTGTCAGTTCAAGGAGCTTTTTGGTGGAGTGCTTAGGGATTTCTAAGTATAGACTCATATTGTCTGTGAAGAAAGATGATTTGACTTCCTCTGTTTCTATTTAGATACCTTCTATTTCTTTCTCTTACCAGATCACTCTGGCTAGGACTTTCAGTACTATGCTGAGTAAGAGTGGTGAGAGTGGACATCCTTGTCTTGTCCCAGTTCTCAGGGATAATACTTCCAGTTTTTGCTCATCAGTTATAATCTTGGTGGTGGGTTTGGATCTTATTATTTTGAGGTGTATTCCTTTGATGCCTAATTTGTTGAAAATTTGTAAGATGAAATGATGTTGAATTTTATCAAAAGCCTTTTCTTCTTCTACTGAAATGGTCATGTGATTTTTGTTTTAATTCTGTTTATGTGGTGATCACATTTATTGACTTGTTATTTTGAACCAACTTTCCATTTTAGGAATAAACCCTGCTTAATCATGTTGAATTAGCTTTTTGATGTGCTGCTGGATTCAGTTTGCTAGTATTTTGTTAAGGAATTTTGTGTCTGTGTTCATCGGGGATATTGACTGGAGATTTTCTCTTTTCATTGTGTCCCTGTACAACTTTAGTATCAGAATGATGCTGGTTTCATAAAATGCATTAGAGAGGAGTCCCTCCTCCCTGATTTTTGAAACAATTTTAACAAAACTGTTCTTTATTTCTCTCGAGGGTTTGACTGGTGTAAATTGGGTATAGTTTACTGACTTTGTTTCTGGCTCAGCTTGACACTCCTAGGCTGCACTCTCTAACCCTGGGGGCTGGCACCAGTCCTGTGGTTTTATTCTCTGGCCCCTCAAAGTCAAGCACCAACTGTGCTAGGGGTGCCGAGGTGCTCTCTGGCTGCTAGTAAAAGCACTCCATTGGGGGGCCACCAGCTAAAGCACTCCTTTGGAGACAGCAGAGGCTGCTGGTGGTGCACTCCCTGGGGTGGTAAGGACTGCTAGCGAGGGCACTCTGTCAGGAGGCTGTTGGCAAAAGTGCTCCAGTAGAGTGGTGGGGGCCATCAGTAAAAGCACTACAGTAGTGGTCTTTGGCAGCACACCAGCAGAGCAGTGGAGGCTGTCTATGTGCTCATTCCATTGCAAGCAGCCAGGCAGGGACCCTAGGAGGGGCCAGTAGACAGGGGGTATGTAGCTCCAATTTGCCCTAGTTCCAGGGGGAAGACAGCCCTGATCTTTCTAGGTCTGGCAGTTACAAAAGGCCTGAGCCACCTAGAGGAGTATGGAGAGCCTTGGGGAATGGGTGTCTATGGCTGTGTTCCTTTGCAGCTGTCTCTGCACCAAACTTCCTAGGTTGTGTGCAGACTCAAGCTCTGTCTCTGTTGACTGTCTGGGCAGGTCCCCCTGTCAACTCAAATGTCCATGGGTATTGTGAGATTTCCTGCAGCTGGGATCCCAAAGGTCCATGGTGAGAGTAAGCCACACTGCAGTTACTTCACTTACCCTTTCCTTAGAAGCTGTTTAGGGGGCCAGGTGCAGTGGCTTACACCTCTAATCCCAGCACTTTGGGAGGCTGAGGTGGGTGTATCACTTGAGATCAGGAGTTCTAGACTGGCCTGACCAACATGGTGAAACCCTGTCTCTACTAAAAATACAAAATTAGCCAAGCATGGTGGCACACACCTGTAATCCCAGCTACTTGGGAGGCTGAGACAGGAGAATCACTTGAACCCAGGAGGCGGAGGTTGCAGTGAGCCAAGATCACACCATTGCACTCCAGCCTGTGCGACAAGAGCAAAACTCCATCTGAAAAGAAAAAGGAAAAGGAAAAGGAAAAAGAAAAAAAGAAGGTGTTTAGGGCCAGGAATGAGTCCTAGTGCTTGGGCAACCCTGTGCAGGGTTCCGAGCTTCCTTCTCCTTCAGCCCCAGTGTCTCTATCACCTTTCCATCCACTTTCAGTGCATTCTCTCAGAATATCTCAGCCTGTTTTGTGTATGTGCTCGCATAATAAATAGTGTTGCTGCTCTCATTGCATGCATCACTTATCATCTTTGCCTGATTACCTGGCTGTCTCCCCTACTTGGATGTAAGCCTGTGGGTGAGATTCACAGCATATTCTGGTTTAGTATCTCAGAACTGTGCTTGACACATGCTCAACAAATGGTTTTTAATGCATTTTTATTCATCTCACCATATTTATGCTACCATTGTCCATCCTCTAGATTCATTGCTCGAGCCTCATTCACTCATTATTCCTTATCTTTTCCTATTTCCACAGGTTAATAACATAGTAATCTTTCAGAAACAAAACTTCATCAAAATCTAGCCAAAGGGTAATAGAAAAATAAGTAGGAGGTGGAGTTTACTACATTTAATTGCATCTGTGCATCTCTTTCTCTTTAAGCACAGACTGTTTTCAGCCTCTGAGGAGATGCCAATTAGCATGACATATCTTTGGAAACATGGAGCCAGTATATCTTTGATATACATGGAGCAAATCAGCAAAGATAATGAGTCCAGCTGGTGGCTCTGGAAGTGGGCAGAAGGTAGGCAGATTTTAATGATTTCCAGTTCTTTCAGATGCCAATTAGGAAATGACCAACAACGTGCAATCACTGTAGATTAAGAACAAGATGCCATAGGGAACATTTACATTACCAAGCTGTTTTTTAGACTGTCAACATTCCTCTTCATATTTAAGATAGGAAACAAGTTTCCCAGGGACAAGGCCAGGAGAAGGGGATTGACTGTAAGGGCCTCTGAAGGGACACCTAGAGTGGCAGGAGTGTTCTACATCATGATTGTGGGGTAGCTATCTGACTCTATACACGTATCAAAAATTGTCGGGTTGACCACTTAAAATCGGTGCACTTTTGTATATAATTGAAACCTTGAGAAACCTGATTTTTTAGAAGAAAGAAAAAGTAAAAAAATAAAAATAGAAAAGAAAGAGGGAGGGAAAAAAGGGGATCAAGTCAAGAAACAGAATGCAATGGTTCACCTGTTTGTCTTCTTCAAAACTCATGTTGAGGCCGGGTGCGGTGGCTCAAGCCTGTAATCCCAGCACTTTGGGAGGCCGAGATGGGCGGATCACGAGGTCAGGAGATCGAGACCATCCTGGCTAACACGGTAAAATCCCATCTCTACTAAAAAAAAATACAAAAAACCCGGGCGAGGTGGCGGGCGCCTGTAGTCCCAGCTACTCGGGAGGCTGAGGCAGGAGAATGGCGTAAACCCGGGAGGCGGAGCTTGCAGTGAGCTGAGATCCAGCCTCCACACTCCAGCCTGGGCAACAGAGCGAGACTCCGTCTAAAAAAAAAAAAAACAAACAACAACAACAAAAAAAGCTCATGTTGAACTTTAATCCCTGTAGTGGTAGTTCTGAGTGGTGAAGCCTTTAAGGGGAGAATGAATTAATCCACTTATGAATTAATTAATTAATAGATTAATGGGCTATCATGAGAGTGGGGCTGGTGGCTTCGTAAGAAGAGGAAGAGAGACCTGAGCTAGCATATTAGCATGCTTATCCTCCTTACCATGTGATGCTCTGCTCCCCCTCAAGACTCTGCAGAGTGTCCCCACCAGCAAGAAGGCTGTTACCAGATGCAGCCCCTCAACCTTGGATTTTCGGGCTGGCAGAACTGTAATAAATAAATTTTGTCCCTTATAAATTATTCTGTTTCAATGTTCTGTTATAAGCGACAGAAAACTAAGATAGAAAATTGGTACTGAGAAATGTGGTGTTGATGATAATGAATACTTCAAAACATGGAAGCAGCTTTGGAACCAGATAATGGGGTGAGGCTGGAAGAATTTGGGAAAGCAGGCTAGAAAAAGCCTATATTTCTGTGAATGGAACATTAAAAATGGTTCTGGAGAGATCCTTAGAAGGCAAGAAGACTAGGGAAAGTTTGGAATTCCGTAGAGATTGGTTAAGTGGTCACACCAGAATGCAGATAGAAATATGGTCAGTAAAGGCCATTCTAATGAAATCTCAGATGGAATTGGGATACATATATCTACATTTATCTATATATGTATGTGTGTGTGTGTATATATATATTATATATATGTGTGTGTGTGTGCCTCTGTGTGTGTGCCTCTGTGTGTGTGTACACAGAAGGGATAAGCTCATGGGTTATGGATCTAGAATATATCTTGATTGATTGACAGATAGATAGATAGATATACAGATATATAGTCCATTTTGAAACTGTTTCTTCAAAATGTAAAAAATCACTCAAGCCACTACCACTCATCGCTTTTTAATTACATGTGCACAATGACAGCCATGGCTCAAATATTTGGGTTATAGCTTCATGAGATTAGTTCTTGCTATAGACAATATCTTTACTTTTACTTCTTGTTACCAGGCTCTTAGGTTATTAATGAGTTACTTTTCTTAAAAAAAGAAAGCCAGATAAAAGGCTTATGTATAGAAATCTAAGACTCATAGGAATTATGTGGTCTAATTCCATTGATGCTTATTAAATATTTATAATTTCATATATAATAAAAACAAGTACATGATGAAAAATACATTATCTTAAAACAACAAATACTAAATAGAAAAAGGAAGAAAACCATTTAGCTAGTTATAAATAATGCTATCATTTTTTGAGCATTTACTTCATATCTAGACCTTGAATAAGAACTTGAGAAAAATTATCTCATTTAATAAAATCTTTGTAGCTTTTAATAAAAGGGTGACTTCTAACATTTCTGAATTACTGAAGTATTTAATCTTGCTTTTTTCAGCTTTGAACTCTTATACATAACAGCTTGATTGGGTTGAAAATTATTTTCTCTTAAAATTCTTTCCATTTTATTTATTTTTTTTGAGACAGAGTCTCACTTTGTCATTCAGGCTGGAGTAGAGTGGCATGATCATAGCTCACTATAGCCTCAACCTCCTGGGTTCAAGTTATCCTCTCACCTCAGCCTGCCAAGTAGCTGGGACCATAAGCACAAGCCATCATACCTGGCTAATTTTTAAATTTTTTGTACAGATGGGGGTCTTGCCATGTTGCCCAGACTGGTCTTGAACTCCTGGATGCAATCTTCCTACCTCGGCCTCCCAAAGTGCTGGCATTACAGGTGTGAGCTACCACATCCAGCCTAAAGTCTTAATTATTTATGAGTTGTTACAAACTAGAGTCACTATGCATTACTCAGGTGGCTTCCATTAATTTGTATTAATTTTTTATAATACATTTGATTGTATATATTTAAGGTATACAACGTGATGCTGTGGACTACATGTAGATGGTAAAACCATTATTATAGTGGAGCAGATTATCATCTCACATAGTTACCCTTTGTTTGTGTGGCAAGAACAGTTAAAATCTACTCATTTAGTATGAAACCTAAAACTGTGTAGTTTTATTACCTAAAGCCTTTAAATCATACATTAGATCTCGAGACTTGTTCATCCTCCATATCTGTTCCTTTGTATCCTCTGACCTGCATCTCCTCTAATCTGCATCAATCTGAGCTCTTCCCTAGGTAAGCCAGACCCCACTCAGTCCTGCTCTATTTGTAGAGCAACACTGTCTTTTATTCAATGTATTTGTTATTACTATGCTTATATAGATGCTGCATGGATATAGGACAGAGTCAAATTACAGAAATCTAGATAGAAACAAATTTAGTACGCTTTTGTTGAAGAGGTACTCATCCTTTGGGAAAGTTCCTACTAGACAATGTGATTGTTACAGCTTAGCTTACATAGCATATTAACATATAATTTAACCTTCCATGCAATAGAATATACAGATTACATTTTAACCAAAAAATATGAGTCATAAGCCAAATTTGTCACTAAAATTCACTGCTAAATAGCTGGTTTAACCTAGAGGAAAACAATAGGAAATGTGTAGGAAAAAAGTAATTCCAGGATATTCTGAGCATAGAGGCAAGCAGAAAATAAACATTCTGGTTTGATACAATAATATGATCATAAGTGAATAACATTGAATGTGGCTTTTGTTTTAAAACAAGGTTTTTAAAAATAAGTGAATAACAATTCAAATAAGATTTAAAGTATCTGCATTTTCTTCCCAGTAAACTAAATGGAGGAGGATGAATAAGAGTCTAAAACAGAAGCCATTAAGAAAAGACATTCTGGCTCTAAGGGTTTACCAAAAAAGGAAAAAAAAAGGAAAGACAGAAAAGTTGAGAGGAAGATGGATAGAGTAATTTTTACAAAACAGTTTTTTTCATTTCTATGTGTTAGGCATATGGCTGACATCCTTCCTATTGAATGTTGCTATTGAAACACTTGCTGTAGCTTGGGCCTGCATTATAATTAGGAAAACACACTATACTCTGAGGCCGAGAGGATCACTTGCTATTTGTTAGCCAATAGTATAGTTTCCAGAAAATGTCTTAACCTATCCAGTCAAATTGACACAATCCACATTGTGTTAATCCAATTGTGGATTTTGTTGATTCTACTGCATAGGTGAACTGTTAAAGTTAACAGACATACTTTTATAAAACAAACAGAACTGTCAATTTAGAAAATATAACATATGTAACTAGATTCCTAAAGTGGAGCACTTTAAAATGTTTGAATCAGAATACCACAATACCAAAGAAATTCTCCGCAACTTGAAAGAGTACCTGCTAGATTTTTTTTTTTTTTTTTTGAGATGGAGTCCCGCTCTGTCGCCCAGGCTGGAGTGCAGTGGCGTGATCTCGGTTCACTGCAAGCTCCGCCTCCCGCTCACCTGCCTCAGCCTCCTGAGTAGCTGGAACTACAGGTACCCGCCACCACACCCGGCTAATACTTTTTTGTATTTTTAGTAGAGACAGCGTTTCACCGTGTTAACCAGGATAATCTCGATCTGACCTCGTGATCCACCCACCTCGGCCTCCCAAAGTGCTGGGATTCCAGGCGTGAACCACTGTGCCCGGCCTGGAACTTCTTATTCAAGCGTGGTCCACAGACCCAACAGAATCAGCATCACTTGGGAGCCGGTAAGAAATGCAGACCTTCTAAATTAGAATTTGTGCTTTAGGTGATTCTTACCCCTGCTAGAGTTTGAGAGGCACTAGCTTAGAATATTTGATCTACTACCAGCGAGTGAAAGGTACGAAGGGAAAAAGAAGCCCTTTTCTGACAATATTCTTCTCCTTTTAAACCAGTAATCTCTTTGGAATGGGAACGTTTCTTATTTACCTTTGTAATACTTATAACTAGTAGTATCTGGTCTGTAACAAGCAATCAAATATTTGTTAATAGCTGAATTTGCTAATAATCCATTTTTTAAACTCTCTTTAGTACAGGCAAGCTTAGAGAGATGCCGATAGAGAGGTTAATTCACCAGACTGGTATTTTTTAATGGCAGCTCTAAGCAAATGAATATAGGTATATAATTCTATGTGGAAGACATTTTTCCTCAGTAGTTTGAAGACCCTCTCAAAGCTGTGAAGTCAGCCCTATGTGAAAGTATAATATTTTGTCCTTTATAAGTAAGCTATCTTTTCGCTCTGATTTCTTTAATATTTTTCTTCTTTGTTGTCCTGTAGTTTCATCATATTCTAAATGTGGATTTTTTTCTTTCTTTTTTTCTTTAATCTTACTTTCTTTTTTATTTTATTTTTATTTTAGGTTTGGAGCTACATGTGCAGGGTTGTTATATAGGTAAACTCATGTCACAGGAGTTTGTTTTACAGATTATTTTATCATCCAGGTACTAAGCCTAGTAACCAATAGTTTTTTTTTTCTGCTCCTCTCCCTCCTCCCACCCTCCACCCTTAAGATGGGTCCAGTGTCTGTTGTTCGCTCCTTTGTGCCCATGCGTTTCTCATTATGTAGCTCCCGCTGACAAGACAGAACATGTGATACGTGGTTTTCTGTTCCTGCATTAGTTTGCTAAAGATAATGGCCTCCAGCTCTATCTATGTTCCCACAAAAGACATGATCTCATTCTTTCTATGACTGCCTAGTATTCCGTGGTGTGTAAGTACCACCAAATGTGGATTATTTGCATCTTGTTTAAAACTGTGTTTCTTAAATCTAAGGATTATCTTCCAGTAACGTTTGAAAATTATTTATTTGACATTCTATCTTGAAATGCATCTGTTTTCTCGATGATTTACAGCCTCTTCTTCTGGAACTCTAGTTATACATAAACATGATAGATCTTATCTCTACCCTGTCTCTACCTTTCTGTAATAGTTTCATTCTAATAAATCTTGGGTTATTTTGGATAATTCCATCAATTTATAGCCCAATCTGCTATTAATAAATCAATTTATTTTTTAATTTTACTAGCTATATGTTTTATTACTAGCATTCTATTCTTTTTTCCCTTTTTTATACTTTGTTAAGTTGACTTTAAAAACTATCTCATAAGAATGAAATATTGCTTAGGTCTCGAATATTTCTGTTATTTTAAATTATTTTCAACATAGGTTTTTTAAATCATCTTTTTAGTTTGTTTCTATAATTACACACCCTTGGTGTGGTAAGTCTGCTGACTCTTGCTCATGGTGACTATTGCCTGAAGTGTTTAATAATATTTTATCTTAAGTGTATCTTCAGTAGAGATTTGTCTATTAGATTCTCAAGTACTCTGGACTATAGGGGGGAGTTTTGCATTCACTTCTGCCAAGATTCTTCAGGGGTGTTGTTACAGGATCTTCGAGGTGTCATTTTACTGGCTAGAAATCTTTGTGACCAGTGGTGCCTTTGCCCACTCAGCCTGTCAGGCTGCACTTGGCTTACACTACTGGCCTGGGTCCCACACCTGCCAAGGGTGAGTCAGGCATGGAGTGGTGATGGGTGTGTGAGCAAGCATGGGCTCTGGCCACTGTACAGTCAGACATGCCAGCTGCTGCAGCGCCACAGGGAGCTCCAGGTGCTAGCATGGGCTCGGGCTCTCTTCAAGGATGCAGCCAGACCAGGCACACTGGAAGCAGCTTCCACAACTGGCACCAGGAACATGGTGGCACCCGGAAGCTTGGAGATGCTAAGAACCATAGGGCCCCAAAGATGGAGTCACAGCCCTCACTTGGGCACCCCCCAGGTCTGGGGTCCCTGAAGGACCACAGCTCTTCTCTCCTTCTCTTTACCGGCAACATGGTGAGCAAGGAGCATGTTTCAGCCCTGTTTGTGTTACAGCTCTTTTAGTCCTGCCATTTGACAGGTCGCAAGTTCTTGTTTTGCACCTAGGAAGAATGAGGTATGCAGCCAAGTGGAGGGTGAGCAAGATGAAGAGGAGCTTTATTGAGCAATGGAGCAGCTCAGCCTCCCACAGGGGGGCAGCTCCTTTCCGCAGACAGGGTGTCCTGATGAGTGTTCAGCTCCTAGCAGAGAGGAGACCTTGGAGTGGGAAGATCCTCTCTGCAGGCAGGTCATCCAGTCATCTCTGCAGCTCTCAGCACAGAGGAGGCCCTGGAGTTGGTAGCTCCTCTCTGCAGCTGGTCATCCTGATGTCTGCCCAACTCTGGCTGAGCTGGGTCTTCTCTGGGCCTCAGAGGGAAGGAAGTGCACACAGATTGGCCCATGGGCGGTCACGGGCAGGCCTGGAAAAGGCACCACATATCCCCACTCTGGTCTATGTCACTGGCAGCCCAGCCCCCAGCTTTCAGGCCCTCTCTGGCCTGAAGGTGGAGCCTCACTGGGGACCTGCCCCCTTCTACCCAAGAACCTGTCTATCTCCTGCTGCTGGTCATGGTGCCGAGGTCATAGGTGCCAAGGGGTGCCTGCAGGCCAGTGTGGGCTGTCCTCAGCCCCTCCTCGGCTTCCCTCCTATGCTCATCAGTGCCTAAAATCTGGAGGGGGCCAAGGCGGCAGGGACTGGCATGTCAGCTCTGCCCTGAGCATGTGCACACCCCATGGGGCTGTCACAGTGCCCAAGCTCAGCCCTGACTTTGCTCTGACATCAGAACAGGTGCTGACAGCGAGGAGAAGCCAGGTAGTGGGAACAGGCATTTCTGAGCCTGCAAGGGCAGGGGGTCCTTCCCGAGCTCCCAGGAGTGCAGGGATGCCTGGGTCTGCAGCCACAATTTGGGCAGCTGCAGCTATGCCTGGGGCGATGGGGATCCTGCCTGCTCTGTGGAGTAGGAGGCCTGGGTCTGCAGCTGAGGTTTGGGCAGCTGCAGCAGTCCTGCCAGCTCTTTGGAGTGGGAGGCCTGGGTCGACAGCTGTGTTTGGGGTGGCTGTGGCTGCACCCTGGGAGCTTCTGCTCCACCAACTTGGAAGGGGTGGGGCTCCCACTTGTTGCCAGCTCCACGGAGTGTGCAGCCCCAGCTGTGCCTCCTTGCTGCAGCTGGCATGATGGCAGTGGCCGCTCCAGATGGCTGCTGCTGCCATCAGTATCACTAATAAAGGAATATTTTTTTGGTTGATTTCTTAGCTTGGAATTTCTCACATCATGCAGAGGGTATGGATACTCATTTCTGGAATTTTTTCAAGGTAACTTTTTTCTACCCTAACTCAGAAAGAAAACATTTCCCTTAATTTAGTGAACTGTTTTTCTCAGCCATCAAAGTGCAGCCCTCAATGAGAGGGCGCTTCTGTGCATGTAAATATCAATGCCCAGCCATTTTCTAGTCTAATAATCCTCTACCCGTCTCTGCATAATTAGCTTCTGTACTCACTGCTCATATTCTTTCTTCATAGTACTAACTTCTTTCTTTATTGCCTTAAGCATGTTGATAATTATTTATTAGGATTGATCAGAATTCTGCTTTGTGTATTATATGTAGTTCAGTATGTTGTCTTTCTTTTATAGTATTTGTGTCCCTCTGGTATTTAGTAGCTCACAAACTCATATTCTGATACATCAGAATATGATGTATCAGCTACTATGTCTGGCAAAGTTTCTTGAGGAAGGACAGGAGACCAAACCCCAGTCTGGATCCCTTCCACTGAGATTAAGGAGAGAGGAGGGGATCAGAGCCAGGGCAAAGAGCCCCACACACCGCAGAACCACTCTTTGCATTTCTGATTTGCAATCACCCCACGGACAACACATAAGGAAGACGGATGGAGAGAAGACAATCTCCTGGGTTTTGATTCACCCTCCCTGGGGATTTGAAAAGAGAGCTTAGAGGAGAGAATGCCTGATGTGGCTCACCTCTGATCACAGGCTTTGCACTGCCCTGGTATTACTCTATGAACACCAGTAATCTGGGGCTTTTGTCTTTAATTTCTGTTCTGAGTGCAGGAAGTGATGCTTGCCCCTAGACAGCTCAGGAAGAGACCAGATTATAGCTTAAAGCCTTTCTCTAAGCTTTCCTCTCACTGCTGTCACCAAGGTACAGACTGTGAGACTGAGGCCATCCTTCACCGAAGATGTAGCTGCCCATCCACTCACAAGTCCAGACTGATCTCAGCCTTTTTCTTTTTTTAAATTTCTCAAATCCTCTTCTTTTTCCTTTCTATTGTTTCTTTAGGTTTGATTTTCAAATAGAGAACCAACAGTTCATACTGATTTTAATATCTTGATAGAGATATATAATCTGGCATATTGATCTTCCTTTCTGGGTATTTCCTTTAACTCCTACTATCTCTCAGATATGCATTAAAGATCATTGTTACATTTTATTCAACACCAGGGGGGCTTTACAATATAAGGGTTTGGGAATTGGCATACTGAGAAATTATTGAAACCAGAAATCACTTTGATCTTTTCAAATCTGTCAAACACATATCCTTATACATTTGAATTGGCTACTTTTCTTTCACCCTTTGCCAAGTTTTCCATGAGATAGTTTTTAAAATCAACTTAATATTGCTTGCGTCATATGAACTTCATGATAAACCCTATGATCATTAAAATAAACAGGAATGTGGCAAATAAAAAATTAAGAACCTCTGTCTCAACATGAAGCCATAAAGCAGGGTTTTGTTTTGTTTTGTTTCTAATGGGGTAGTGATATAATTATGGTTAAGAATGTGGGTTTTAAAGTCAGAAATACAAGTTGCAGCACGTGAAGGCTCACTCAGTTTTAAACTACATAAACTTCAGTTGGTTTCTTAATCCCTCTAAGCTTTAGTTTGTGCATTTGTAAAAGTGGCTAATAATAATAGCTACTACATGCATTGATGGGAGACTTAAATTCTATAATGAGCACTTAATACAGAGCTGATCATACAGCAGGTACCTAATTAAAAGCTGTCATTATTTTTATTATGTTTATTTTGTTTTCTGACTTAGGAATTTTGCAAAAGATGAATTAAGGTGTTAGACAACTCCTCTTTTTGTTTTTCCCTGTAAAGCCACATCTGCTCCCATGTCCTGCATTTATATTTATATTTGAAAAGTGGCAAACCCCCTAGCCTGGTAGATACCCAAGTATTATTTCAATGTAAACCCTCAGCTGCCTCTTTCAGTTTTACTGGTCTTCCCTATTATTTGCAGTTTCTGCAAAGTACGGTAATTTATATGAACCAGAAAGACTTTAGAGCCATTTAAATATATTGTATTTGTTTGGTCTGATAATGATTTGGAATGAAGATACCTATTTTCCAGGTTTAGCAATACTCTACCTATCTCATGGGTTTTATATTAGGATCACAAGAAGTAACATATGTTAAAGTGCACTGAAATTAGACTATATGAGTATCATAACATCTACATAAAATAATGTTATAAAATAGATAAAACTATATCTGCATAATTTTGCTATTAAATATATGTTTAAATACATTAAGGATTTAAAACAAAAATTTATGTATTACTGACTGGGGATAAGTTTGGAGAATTTATCTTGTTTCATAATTGCTTGAGTTTCTATTGATGCTTTTGTATTTTGCTTTTGTAGACTGTATTAACATCATTTGAAAAATCTTTGGATCATTGATTTAGATTTTTAAGATAGGGTTTAGGAGGCATTTATTCTGGCCGAGATTGAATAACAGGGACTAATTCACACTCCTGCCTAAACAACAAAAAAGCTGGACAAAATATGTAAAAACAATACTTTTCAGACATTCAACAACAGGAAGTTCATTACCCTGACTCCCAAAAGAAGGGAAGGAAGCAAGGTAAGGCTTGCAGTCATCTCTGTTTTCTGCTGCAGGCATTTAGTGAATTTTGGCATAGGAAGGAGTGAAGCAGGAACAGGGCCATAGGAGGGAAAGTCCAGTGAGATCCAGCAGCCGCAAAATTTAGAGAGATGCTTGCTGCCAGGGCCACACAGGCACAGAGTTAGCCCAGAGGAAGAAGAATATGGAGTCCTCCCTGAGCTGGGGAAGGTTAGGTGACAGGAATTCAAAAGAAAGAGTCCGTAGTAAAAGGGATGATGCAGAAAAACAGTCCCCAGATATCCGCATTGAGTCCCCTTGACTTTCTGACGGACTGCTAAGTTCTGCAGGTATAGAGTGACCCCGAGTGAATGAGAAAGGAAACATTATACAGGGCAGAACATTACTGTAGATAACATAGGGCTGGTTGTGGATACTGAGTTCTAGCCACCAGCTAAAGCAACCATGCTGAACAACCAGAACATTCAGGAGAGACCCAAGAACTGTCATTACTTAAGAGGAGAACCAAAGTAGTTTCAGAGTAAAGGCTAATCCAAACTCATCCTAATAAACCTTAAAAACAAGTTTCAAAAGGGTCAAGTTGTTCTGCAACTAAATTAATTGCCTACCAGAAGAAAATGTGACAATTTTTAAAGGAAGTTAACAAAACTAGACAAACAACATTATATTAACAATAATAAGCACCCAATTAAAATTAGTAAAGAGATGAAGAAGCAGAAAAATGTCACATACAGAGGAGAAAACTCAGTTAATAGAGTCAGACCAAGAATGACATAGATGACAGAATTAGCAATCTAAAGGAAACATTAAAATAATTAAGAAGGGAATAAAATTTTGACTAAATTTAAGAAGATTGAAATTAAACAGGCAATGTTTTCTGACTATACCAGATTAAAATTAAAATTAATAACTAAAAGATACATAAAATATATCCAAACACTAGAATGTTACACGCACACACACACCCACACACACACACACACATGCTTCTTAATAACACATGGGTCAAATAATCACAAGAAACATTAAAAAATATTTCAAACTGAATGATAAGAAAGCACAATATGTCAAATCATGTGAGACATAGGTAGAGCAGAGCATAAAGCAAAATTTATAGCTTTAAATTACTGTTAGAAAAAAGACTAACATTAATAATCTAAGCTTCTGACTTCATAAACTAGAAAAAAAGAATACCAATTTGAATTTTAAAATAAGTAAAAGAAGGAACTAATAAATGAGAAGCTAAAATCAATACAATTTTAAAATTGAAATAATGTAATTCTATAAACTCCTTCAGAAAATATAATTTGACACTTTCAAACTCATTTTATGAATCCATCATGACTCTGATAGCAAAATCAGACAAAGGCATTGCAAGAAAAGAAAATTATGAACAGTACCACTGATGAACATGGACAAAATAGTCCTTAACAAAGTGGTCATGGAGAATCCCGTAATATGTATAGATGATTACATACTATAACTAAGTGGAATTTGTGAAAGAAGTGAGAGGTTGTTATAACATTGGAAAATCAAGCAATATAATTTATGTATTAATGAAATATAAAGAAAATAATATGATTGTTTCAATATAGGAAGAAAATGCATTTGGTGAAATTAATTTCCTACTTATGTCACAAACTGTCAAAAACCCAAGCAACTTCAAATTGACGAAGACCATATATGAAAAATCTACAGCTGATATAATACTTCTTGGTAGGCTGAGGCAGGCAGATCACTTGAGGCTAGGAATTTGAGACCAGCCTAGCCAAAATAGCAAAACCCCATCTCTGAATTAAGAAAATTAAAAAAAAAACACTTCTTGGTAAAATATAATATTTTTTCCTCTAAAATTGGGGACAAAACAAGAATGTGTACTAAACACTTCTAATAAATATTGTCCTAGGGTTCTTGGCCAGTTAAATATGGCAAAGAGAATCAATAAAAGACTTATAGATTAAAAAGAAAGAAAAAAAGGTATTGGCGGATGATGTGATTATATATTAGAAAATTCTAAAGAATCTACAAAACAACAACTATATCTAATTAATGAATTTAGTAACTTTACAGAAACATCAATATACAGAAAAACTAATTGTATGCCTATATACTAGAAATGATGGGGAAAAAATTTAAGAAATAACATATTCTCAATAACTTCAAAAAATCAACATAATTTTGCATAAACTTAACAAAATATGGTCAAGATATGTATGCTAAAATCTACAAAATATTTTCTTTTTTTTTTTTTTTTTTTGAGACAGTCTCACTCTTGTCCCCCAGGCTAAAGTGCAGTGGTGCATCTCAGCTCACTGCAACCTCCATCTCTCCGGTTCAAGTGATTCTCCTGCCTCAGCCTCCTGAGTAGCTGAGACTACAGGCACGTGCCACCATGCCTGGCTAATTTTTGTATTTGTAGTAGAGGCAGGATTTCACCATGTTGGCCAAGCTGGTCTTGAACTCCTAGCCTCAGGTGATCTGCCCACCTCGGCCTCCCAAAATGCTGAGATTGCAGGCATGAGCCACTGCGGCCAGCCAAAATATTCCAAAAAAAATTATGAAAGATCTAAATAAATGGAGAGATATACCATGCTCATTGATTGGAAGTCTTGACATTGTTCTAATGTCATTGTTTTCTAAATTGATCTACAGATTCAGTGCAATCTTAAACTCTCAATGGAATATTTTCGTAGAAATTGATAAGCTGATTTTAAAATTTATGTAGAAAATGCGAAGAAACTAACAAAGCTAAAAGAATTTTGAAAAAAGCAGAAAGCCCTTAATAACAAACTTTGAGGACTGTGACTGCCTGACTTCAAGACTTCTTATATGGCTACAATAATCAAGTCACTGTGATATGGGCATTATAGTAAACATATAGACCAATGAATCAGAATAAATAATTTTTAAGTTGATCTACACTAGTTTGTCAATCAAATTTTTACAAAATTGGCAAAATAATTTAATGGGGCAAAATAGTCTTTCAACAAATGGTGCTAAAACAGCTGAATTGTATGGAATGCCATACAAAGAAATAAATTTGATATAAATCATAGTCTTACACACAAAAACTAAAACTAGAAAATTCCTGGAATAAATTTGCACAATCTTATGATATGCAATGATTTCTTATGGCACAATAAACACAAACCATAAAACGAATAAATTCATAAATTTTATCAAAACTAAAACCTGCTCTGCAAAACAGAATGTTAAAAAAACAGAAAAGCAAGCCACACACCTAGAGAAGCAACTATTAATATTTGAAATATATATATCTGACAAAGGTCTTATATTCAGAATATATAAAAAACTCCAATAATTCAATTCAATTCAGATTACAAACCAATTTTAAAAAAAAAATATAAAATATTTGAGTAGCAATTTCACAAGAGAAGAGAATGCCCAATAAGCTCATGAAAAGATGTTTAACAGCATTAGTCATTAGAGAAATGCAAATTCAAACTACCTTGAGACACTCTCTAGACTCGCTACAGGCTCTCTAGACTGGGCAATATTAAAAAGAAATAGAAAATGATAATACTAAGTGTTGGAAAAGATGTGGAGCAACTAGGACTCATGCACTGCTGGTAGAAGAGTAAAACGTTATAACCACCTTGGACAAGAGTTTGGCAGATTCTTACAAAGTTAAATATATACTTACCAGTAATTTCACTCCTAGATATTTGCCCCAAATAAGTAAAAACTTATGGTGACATCAAAAGACATGGGCACAAACATTTATGGCCATTTTATTCATAATAACTAGTAACTGAAAATAATACAAATATCCATTAACTTGTGAATGGTAAAAATTATGGTACATTTACACAATGTACCACCACTCAGAAATAAAAAGAAATGACATCACAATATGAATGAGTCTCAAAAACATTATACTGAGCAAAAAGCCAGAAACAATAGATTGTATAGTGTATAATTTCATTTATATGGCCTTATAGAACAGGCAATAGTAATTCGTGATGGTAGAAATCAGATCAGTGATTGCTTAGATCTGAGAGTAGAGGATTATTGTCTGCAAAGGGGCATAAAAGGAACTTTTGGAGTTGTAGAAATGTACTACGTGTTGATTAAGATTCTATGAGTATATATATTTTATTTTAAAAAATCATTGAACTGTAAACCTAAAATAATCACATTTTATTGTATGTAAACTATATCTCATATTTTATTTAAAACAAAAATAGATGCTGTTTTCCATGTTTAAAAATATTTAATCAAGACAAGCAAACAAATCTGATTAGAGCCCAGTAAGTGGAGAGAACATGGTCACACATTTTCTTTATATTCGATGCATTGATGTCCTCAACGTAAAGACTGTAAGTTTATTTAGTAATTCTTAAGCGTTATTTAAGGTCACATGGTTAATTTTTAAAGCTTCACATGACAACACTAAACAATAAACTAGTTTAAAAGTTGGCATCTGCATTGTGGATTTAATACAATAATGTGTGCTCATCATGACAAGCCAAACAATACAGAAATGTATACATATATAAATAGTCCCTAACTCTCCTGTATGTATGTCCAACCCTCCCTCTCCATTCCCAAACTTTTAGAAAAACAACAGAAGCAATTTTCTTTGTATTCTGCCATACCCTCTCCCTGTTATGTCAACACATACAAACACCCATTTATATTAAGAAAGGAAGAGAGACCTGAGCTAGCATGTGAGCACATGCAATGTAATTATTATTTAAAATTAGAAGTTTAAGTTAGTATTAACAGATTCAACTTACAATTTTTTAAAGCTGCATAGTTTTCCAGAGACTGGTTGTACCACAACATATTCAGTCATCTCCATGTTGATGAACATTCAGATTTTCTTTTCTATTTTTTCCTTTTGTTTATAAAAATGAAGTTATATTCTCTATATCATATACATGTATAATATATACATATGAGCATATGAATATATAATATACATAGTCTCTATAACTTGCTTTTCATTGAACATATTTTGAACATGTGTTTAAGTTAATACCAACAGATTCAACTTACAATTTTTTACAGTTGCATAGTTTTCCAGAGATTGGTTTTACCATAACATATTCAACCATCTCCATGTTGATGAACATTCAGATTTTCTTTTCTATTTTTGCTAATACTAAGGATGCTCAGAGTGCCAAGTTTATAATTTTTGCTCAACAAATATTTATGAATCAAGGAATGAATGCTGGAATAAATATCTTTATTCTGAAATCCATAAGGAAAAGAGCATATCAGAAAACACTCTTTATCTCCTCCACTTCATTCTATTTGTGGCTTTCACTTAACCTTGTCATTAGGCATTTAACAGCGAACACAGAGATTTTCAATTTTTAAAAAATTCAGCACCAAATCATACGCGACATGCCAAAGTTTGAAATGGAAGAAAGTGGAGTTGTCCCAGCTGAAATGGAATGAAAGGGTGAGGCTCCACTTCAGCAACCCAGGGACATCTTGTAAAGTTCCGCAGAGGAGGATTTGAAGTCCAATGATCTACAACTCAGTTAATTTATCGCTCTCTCCCATTACTATTTCTGAGGTCAATGCCTGAACTTGAAAGAATTCTAATAGTGTTTTAATGGCTGTGAGGTTGTTTTTTCAGTGAAAATGCTCCTAGTAAATTCACAAAGATCTAAGCCAGAGTTTTGGTTCTGTTTCTTATGCAATGTTTCTACTAATTGCTAAAATGAACAGATGTGATGTATAAGCACCATGAGTACCATGTAAATATTTACATTTGAGTCAGAACTTAGAAAGAAAATCATAATACTGTACCTTGCTATTCACTATACATAATTTTGGAAAATGTGATGAAGACAGTGTTCAGTTTGAGTTAGTGCAGGAGATACTATAAGTATGTATTGTGCTTCATATAGAACAAAAATTGCTGGCCTGTTAGTATGTAAAGACAAAAATTACTTGTCTATGCTTGTATGATATAAACATAAAATATATTTAAAATAGCTTTCTTTTTCTTTATGTTTTCATCTGATAAAATAGCTTTCCAATAGAAACTTCATTCAGTTTCAACTGGATGAACATCTAGATGTCTTCTTTACCCAGGTATGTACATTTCCTGATTCAGTTTCAGTATGTATTTTCAGGGAAAACCACTTAATAAAGTATTAAAGAAATATTTGCTGTTCAGCCATATAACAATGATGTCCTCCTTACCACCGTTAGGAGGCTCTCAGACCTAGCTCTGCAAAAGCTAGGAAAATTGAGTAAAATAGACATGATTCCTATTCTCCTAGAAGTTTATAATCAGACTGTATACATACATATTGTCAATTATCTAGATTTGCCAAATACAACAGTCTCCTGACAGCACCACAGCTCTGGCCGTATTACATCACCCAATGTAATTATTATTCAAAATAAAAAAGTTTATATAATGCAGGGATTTTATACCCTCAAAACCACCCTTTTCTCTTCCACAGTGTTAAAGGGATTACACTAGTTTCATTCATTCAACAAAGATATAGGACTTGTTGCTATGTGTCAACACTGTTTTTGTGATGGGGATATAGCAAGAGAGCTTACACTCTGGTAAGCAAGTACATACCATATATGCACAACAAATTAATATAATATTAGGTAGTGATTTATTATATTGTCAAGGTGAGATAAGTGACATGAAAAATACAGCATTTAATATAATGTCATTTAATATTAATATAATTTAATATATTAGATTTAATACAATGTCATTTAAATATGTCAGGTAGACACATTAATATTTAATGGCACAAAAAAATACAACAGAATAGGGAAATAGAAATTGATGTGGGAGTGGCATTGAGAGATGCTCTGTCACCCAGGCTGGAGTACAGTGGCATGATCTTGGCTCACTGCAGCCTCCGCCTCCTGGGTTCAAGTGATTCTCGTGCCTCAGCCTCCTGAGTAGCTGGGACTACAGGAGCATGCCACCTCACCCGGCTAATTTTTGTATTTTTAGTAGAGATGGGGTTTCACCATGTTAGCCAGGATGGTCTCAATCTCCTGACCTCGGTATCCTCCCACCTCGGCCTCCCAAAGTGCTGGGATTACAGGTGTGAGCCACCATGCCCGGCGAGAGGTGCTCTTTTAAATAGGATGATCCTTGAAGACTCCCGTACACAGTATCTGAATATAAATGTGAATTAAGTGGGAGTAAGTTATGTGAGGGTCTGCTGGAAGTACATTTTTCTTGGTAAAATGAACAGCAACTGAGTAAATGTTGAGAATACAGGTATGTCAAGAACAGTCAAGAGACTTTGTGTCTGGAACCAAATGCTTAAAAGGAAGCACATAGGAGATAGGTTCAGAGTCAGGCAGGGGCCACATCATGCAGGTCTTACACAGGGCAGGCATGATTTGGAATTTTATTATGAGTGAAACAGGAAGTCATGTGGACACTATACTATAGGTAGGCAAGAGTGGAAGCAAAACCAGCTAGGAGGCCAGTGCATAATCGAAGCTAAAGGGGATGGTGGTAGGCAGCAATGGAAGTGAGAAAAAGTAAACAGGTTGGGATACATTTTGAAAACAGAGATGACAGAACTTGCTAATAGATTAGCTGCAGGGAGTGAAGGAAAGGAAAGAATGAATACTAAGTTTCTGACCTGTACAACTGGATGAATAGAGATGACTTTTACTAAGATGGAAAAGACTGGGGAAGGAGCTGATTGTGAAGGTTGCTAGAGTTAGATGTCCCCTCCAAAACTCATGTTGAAATTTAATCCCCAATGTGGCAATATTGAGAGTGGGGGGCCTTTAGGAGGTGATTCAGTCATAAGGGCTCATTTATGGATGAATGAATGAATGGCTCAATGGTTATCGTGAGAATGGGCCTGCTTGTTTTATAGGAAGAGTAAGAGAGACTTGAGCTAGCATGTGAACCCATGCAGTCCCCTCACCATGTGATCCCTGCACCGCCTCAGGACACTGCAGAGAGTTCCCACCAACAACAAGTCCCTCACTAGATGTGGCCCCTCGACCTTAGACTTCTCAGTCTCCATAACTGTAAAAAAAAAAAAAAAATCCAGTCCTTTCTTTATAAATTACCCAGTTTCAGTTCTGTTGTGAAACAGAAAATGAACTAAGACCCAGGGACAATCAATAGCTGTACTCAGGATTGTAAGAGTTGCCTGTCAGAAGATATGTCAGGTGGGCAGGTAGACATACAAGTCTGAAAACTGGTGAGGAGGTCAGAATATTTAAATCTATGAAAATTTGAAGAGAAACACAGACCTCTGGTAGAGAAAAAAGAACGCAACCAGCCGGAGCCCCGGGATGCTTCTACATTGAGAGGATCAGGAGCTGCCAGTGTGTAGGAGCCAAATTAGGCACAGTGCCCTGGAAGCCGAGGGAAGGAATTGTTTCAAGATAAAGAGATTGTTCGGCTGTATCAAAAACTACATTTTGGGTAAATGGAAAAAAAATGACGTTGTTGCTAAATTTGTCAAGGTAAACAGTGATAATGAGAATGGTGAAGTGAAGTGGTGGGTTGGAAACCCTGACAGGAATGCGCTGAGGATAAAATAAGAGGTGAAGAAGGAGCAGCTAGCAGAACCGGCTGTTCCAAGATGTTTGGCTAGATCAATGGACTCCAAAAAGTGTGATTCCTGGAGGGGTATTAAGAGTTAAGGATGGTTTTCTTTTGTTTTGCTTTATTAAGAAGTGAGGACTGCAGAACTCTCAGCATGAAATGACTCCATCCAAACGTTTGCACTAAGAGACAACCCAACTCTAGCATGGCTCCTAGCAGCATAAGGCCCTGTCTCCTGGATGCTCCCTCCCCCTCCCCATTAAAATGCCTGCTTTTCTTATTTTCTTAAAAGGGGTTACAACTGAGAATCCTTCCTTTTCTCTGTGAGGTATATATATATGTCTCCCATAACTCAGGAATGTCTTTCTCAAAGACAACAGCGCCCCTCAGGAAGAATGGAGCCTCTGTCTCCCAGTGTTTGTGGAGGACGGAATCCTAACTTCAATAATTGCCAGGTAGAGTGCACAGCTGGCCCAGTCGCACTTCCACTGATCAAAATTACGAAAACCTCTTGTAATTTTTTGTCCGGAGTTGCGCGCCCCGGCCATAGCAAATAATAATTAATGATTAAACGCC
>NW_012105831.1:1478287-1542315 GCF_000951045.1 Mandrillus leucophaeus
AAATTCCCACTCCCTCCTCCAGGGCCTGCTTCGACGATCCCGCGGGCCGGGATAATTTTTTACTTCCCTGACTCTACTGAACATCTTCTCACCCCCTCCCTACTCCCTTCACAACACCCAGTCACCTCTGCACAAGCTGGAATCGAGCTCAGCCCTTTCCCCTATTGTCAGCAATTACTGAAGAACATCTGTTTTCACTGTTTTGACTAATGTCTGACCTTGTTTATCTTGGACAGTAGGGAGAGATTGCAGCATATGGGCAGGTGGACGGGATCACTCCAACAGAGAGAAGAATGATGGTATAGGAGAGAGGCTAAGGTAATCTGGGGACTCGAGACCTTGAGTAGGCAAGGGTCCCTATATACGGCATGAGATTGGCAGTCCATCAGCTGCGTGAGGAACGTAGTCTAGGGCTTAGGGTCCCAGTAGGATAGTAGCGTTAATGGCAAGAAACTTGGAAATTTTCTCGGGAATGCTTCCAGATTTTAACTGAGGTAAGGGGCCAGGCCATAAACTGAGAGTGATGAAGAGAAGGAAGCTTTTAGAAGTTTGAGGAAAAGAGAACATTGTGAAATAGTTGTCTTAGAAAGTGGGAAAGCAAATTGGCAAAGGAAATGCTTTGTTCTCTATCACTGCAACCGCTATCAAAGCCCCAGGACAATAAGACTCACAAGTGACATGATTGAGTTTTCTCGCTTTGTACATAAAGTGTTGTGGCTGCCTGGCCAACAGCCTTTCTCTGGCCCAGCCTTTCTTCCTTTTTAGACCTAAGCTTGCCTCCCACTACCGGTACTGAAATTCCAGAAACTTGCTCTCCTACTAGTCTGTCTTTCAACTAAGTCTTTGCTTATTATCTTTTTTGGCCAAGGAAGCCGGAAAAGAAATCCATTCTTGGGGGTGGGATTCTTCTTGGAATTATTTTCTTCATTGATGAGAGGGAAATGCTCTAGGAGAAGTGCCTGCTCCTGTCTTGTGACCTTTGAATTCTGTGACATGGGGTGTGGGGTGTGGCTGTGACAGCCACCTCACAAGGGTGAGTGGAAGCAGAGACTGTGCAGACTCAGTGGATCCAGAGATCTGCTCTGTGAACCTGCTGACACCTCTGCCCTGGAATTGTGTTACTTTAGTTTTATTGACCTTTAACCACTTTTAACTCAGTGTTCTTTTACTTGAAACCAAAGCATCCAAGCAGATACAAAATGTGGCTATAGGTAAATAAATTAGGAAATTAGGCCACAACCAGTGATATTCAGAACATATAATAGACCAACATCACAATTATATTGTTCTTTTAAATGTTGAGACAGAGTAAGGCAAATGGTTTAAATACTTTGAATTCTTCTACATTATATAAATAGAAAATCTAATTTACTATATTGAATTGTTAGTATTTCACCTTTAAATTTCATAGTGTATCACACAAGGTCTAACATTAACATACCCTAAATTTACTTAATTCATACATGCATGCATTCTATAGCTGAAAGTAATAACTTGAATAGAGGAGAGATATATGTGTGAAATACTTTTACCTATAATTGTTTTAAGAAAGAAATTATTATTGAAGTTATAATTGCCAGAGATCACTAAGCTTAAGATCTAAAGTTGGAGGACCATAGCCTATAATATTGAGCTGCTATTAACGAACAATTGCATTTTTCCACAATCCTTTCCTGTTTCTCTGCTGTGAATAAATTATCGTTATCAAAATATAAGGATCTCTGTGGATTTCACAGAAGATCAGTACTTCTCTAAGCCCATATGGCTTTAATTTTAGATTAAATACTTGTGGGGATTGTGGCAGTGGGGATAAAGAAACTTATAACAACAATAACAACAAAAAACCCTGGACTACTGTGGTTTCCTAGCACTCTTGGCTACTACCACCTAGCTCTTCTGAGTTTCTGATGTTGGATAGAGCATTATAATTATGTACATATTGCAATCTTCAGAATGCCCTTTACAGTCTTGTAAAAGAAGATTTGTTAACTACATTTAAGGATAAACACCTTTTGAAAAAGGAGCACTTCCTTTCTTTAAAGTGTTATAGAACCCCTGTCAATCTCAAAATAAATTACCTGCAGAGGTAGAGAAGAAAACAGACCCCTTTATGGTAAACTGCTTTTCTTCAATGAGTTAGAATGCCTCAGCTATTGAAAGCTTTATAGCTTTATTTGTTGGAAACATGGCAGAAATAACTCATATAAATTCTATTTGTATAAACTGCTGTTTCTATTGCTACAAGTGTTTTCGCTGATGTTTTATGTATTTGATCTTTATGTAGTGTCCCATTAATGCCAAAAAGAATTGCATGGACAGAATGAGATCACCTCCATGAGTTTTCTAAGGAACAGATTTAGCATGGAAATACTTGCCAAGAATAATCCACAGCAAGCTCTGGGAAATCAGTATTGGAATTAAAAGTCACAGCCAGTTCAGCCTCTTATTTTTTTGCATTTGTAGTCCCCTAGATTAAATTATGGAGAATGTGAATCGTTGAAAGAAGAATGCGTGTCAGAATTGTGTTTTCATAATACTCTCTGGGATATACATTTGTTTACTTGGGCTAGTTTGCAACAATGTAAAGTTTTAAAGGTTAAATTGAGAAAATTCAGAACTAGGACAACCTGTGATTCTGTATTTTATTCCCTGAGACTTCAATATTTTATAAGAACAAAATTTAGAGAAGGCAGAATCACAGTAAACAATTAAATTTTTTCTTACTGCATCTTAATAAGACCACTGGCAACCCAAACACATAAACATCCAGGTGAAGAAAATGTCTAACTTTTTACAGATGTATCAACACATTTCAAATTATACAGCATCTATATTTTTAAACAGATTTCATTTCTTAGAATTTATAATCCTCAGGAACTAGGTCCAAATATTTTGCTACATTAGTACTGTTATTAGTAACTAAAAATAGGAAGTGGGGAGAATGATGTAAATTGTGAATACAAGAAAATTTGGCTAAAGAAGAAAGTAGTAAAACTGTACATTGGAATACTATGTATGCTTTAAAACTTATTGAACAGGTCGGGCACGGTGGCTCATGCCTTAATCCCAGCACTTTGGGAAGCCGAGGCAGGTGGATCACTTGAGGTCAGGAGCTCAAGACCAGCACAGCCAACATGGCGAAGACCCGTCTCTACTAAAAATACAAAAATTAGCCGGGTGTGGTGGCAGGTACCTGTAATCCCAGCTACTTAGGAGGCTGAGGCAGGAGAATCGCTTGAACCTGGGAGGTGGAGGTTGCTGTGAGCGGAAACTGAGCCACAGCACTGTAGCCTGGGTGACAGGGTGAGACTCTGTTCAAGAAAAAAAAAAAAACAAAACTATGGAACAAAAGCTTAAATGACATGGAAATATATTTGCCATACATATGCAAGCATATGACAAAACACTATATAAAATACTATGTGCACCTTGTGTATTGTTGGAGTAATGGCTGTCTCTCCCACCTGGGAAAAAACTTTGATTTGTTCATTATGTCCAGTACAATGCCTGGCACATCGTAATCAATGAGTAAATATTTGTTTATATATAGTGTATATTTCCCTCCCCTCGTAATGAGATTACTGAGATTTATGATTAATGAGATACATAAGATTATTTTCTTATTTTTTATATTTTTCTAAAATTTTTCACAATGAGTATGCATATCTCTTATAAATACCAAGCTACAATGCAGGTTTGCCATCTGTGTATTTCACATAGTTCCTTTTTCTGCCATCATTTAGAGCAATATATGTCACTAATTCAGATGAGTTTAACTACCAGCCTGAAATATAAAAAAGGTCAACAAAGGAAAGATGAAGTAGAAGAACAGTGCAGAGCAAATCTGCTGCTGAGGCATCCCCTGGAAGTTTCTGCCTTGATATTTGTGTTGGCAGAGCTGAACTTTTTAAAAATGTAAATTGAGATTTTATTTCCTCAGAAAGCTCTTGGACAAGATCTTCATGTTTATGTTTGTCCACTACTGCCTTCTCTCTGCTTTGTTTTGATCTTTAAAGTCAACTTTATTGATGAATTGCACTCATTTTAAATGTACAGTGTAATTAGTTTAACAACTGTATAATGTACACCTGTGTAACTACAGCCAGAATCGAGATTTAAGACACATCACCCCCAAAAATCCTCCTATGACCCTTTCCATTCAACCTCTTTCTCTACTATGGCCACCAATCATTTTCTGATCAGCTTTCAGTACTTATAGATTCATTTTGCCTGTCCTAATATGTAAAAAGACTGATACTTAAAAAAAAGCATGTACTTTTTTTAAGTCCGACTTTTTTGGCTTAATTAATTTTTTGAAATTTATCTATACTTTTGCATATATTGACAGTTCATTGCATTTTATTGCTGCATAGTCTTCCATTGTGAAGATACCCAATAGTTTCTGTGATAAATTCCCACTTGATGGATTTTTGAGTTGTTCTCAGTTTGTAGCTATTATAAATAACATCTGTATGAATATTTAAAAACAAATTTTGTGTGGGTATGTATTTATTTCTTTTTGCATGAATATAAATATCTAAGAGACCACTTGTTCAGCTGTAGGATATATTTAATTTTATAAGAAAAGATGAAAACATTTTCCAGTGTGCTTGTAATGCAGACATTCTCTCCAATAACATGAGAGTTCTAGTTGCCTTATATTCTTGCCAACACTTGATATTGCCTTTTCAATTGTAGCAATTCTAATGGGTGTGTTCTGGTATTTCAGTGTGGTTTTAATTTGCATCCATTAAGATACTCGTATTTTTCCTTTATTCTGCTAATACGGCGAATTACACTAGTTAATTTTCAAATGTTAAACCAACTTTATATTTGTGAGATATGTTCCGTTTCTTAATGATTTTTTAACCTTTTAATATATTGCTGGATTCATTTTATTAAAGATTTTCACATTTTGTTAAAGATTTTCATATGTTTAGGCTGTAGTGTCTTTGTCTACATGATAAATCTGTCTTTATTAAATGAGTAGGGATAGGTTTTTCTTTTACTTAAAGCAGTTTGTGTAGGATTAGTAACGTTGACAGGTGAAGCCATCTGGGCCTGTGCTGTTCTTTGTAGTGGCTATAAGGTTATTCAGATGTTTTATTTCTTCTTTTCTGAATTTGGGCAATATATGTCTTTAGATAATTTCATTTCACCCAAGTGGTTGAATGTATAAAACAGCATAAAATTGCTCATAATACCTCTATTAACCTTGTAATATTTGCAAGATCTGTAGTGATATCTCCTTTTAGATTTCTGATATTACTAATTTATTTCTCCTCTTTTTTGCACTACTAGTCTATAATTTATCAATTTTATTGATCTTTTAGAAGAACCAACTTCTTTTTTCGTTAGTGTTCTTTATTTTGTATTCCTATTTCTTGCTTTCTTTTTTTCGGATTTATATTGCTCTTCATTTGCTAACTTTCTTGGGTCATTGATTTTAGATCTTTTGCATTTTATAATGTAATCATTTAAAACTTTTAATTTTCTGTCTCAATACTATCACATAAATTTCTCTGTGTATTTTTTCTTTTTATTTAGTTGGAAATATTTTCCAATTTCCCTTCTGTTTACTTTTTAACCCATGTGTTAATGAGAGAAGTACCATTTAATTTCCAAATACTTGGAGACTTTCCAGATTTTTAAAAATATATTTCTAGTTTAATTTTGTTGTGGTCTGAGTACATGTTCTTCATGATTCCACACTTTTGAAATCCATAGATTTTTTTTAGTTATTTTTATGGCCTAGCAAATGGTCTATCTTGGTTAACAGTCTAAGTATACTGAAAAATATGATGTTATTTGCGTTATTGGGTGGAGCATTCTATAAATGTCAACTAAGTCTGGCTCATTAATATTATTGTCCAAATATTTTATGTATTTCCTCATTTTTTTGTCTACTTATTCTAACAGTGACAGAGAGGGGGTGTCGAAATCCTCATCTACTCATAAATTTGTCTTTTTTAAAGTTCTTTCAGTTTTTATTCCATGCATATTAATGGTCTTTAATTAGGTGCATACAGATTTAGGATTGGTAAGTCTTCTTAAGGAATTAACTTTTTACCATTATAAAATGGTCCTTCTTTACTGTGGATAATATTTCCTGTCCTGAGTTCCACTTTGTATAATAGGAATATAATCCCTCCAGTTTTCTTGTAATAAATATTTACATGGTATATATATTCTTCTGAGGTAAGGCTCCTCACACTTGAGAGCATTAGCTGCGGGGGTCTGCCCACAGACCCACAGACCTTGACCCAAACGATGGATGAATAAAACGTACACTGACACACAGATATTCTGTTTTGCCAGTCCAGCTGAATGTCCGACTGCCTGCACACCAAGAGAGGCTTATCACTGAGGCTGGCCCTGAGCAGCTCACACTCCAGGCATTAATTTCGTATACAATTAACAACAGAATCTCTGAGTCAACACACTTGTGGATAATTAACATGGTTAAGAGAGTAGTTCTACCAATGATTAAAGCTCAGGTACTGTGGTCTGAAGTAAATACCATTAGGGGGCAATATGCTTAGTCGACCTCCTCCCGAGAGGGTCCTCTGGCTCAAAGGTTAGTTAATGGAGGTCAGGTAAACAGACTTAACTGGGGAAGCCTCTATTGTCCCAAGTATTTACCCTGTGACCTAATGCTCTAAGGTAAGAACCAGTTGCCTTCAGCTTGTTCAATTATTACAAGCTATGTAACCTTTCAGCCTTCCAAAAGGTTTGTGACTATTCCCTATAACTTTCCCTAATATTTCCCTTTAATATTACTGCCACCATTCTGATTGAATCCCAACATTCTTCTATCATTATTTTAAATTGAACTGTTTTTTAAGGTGCATTTCTTGCAGATAGCATATACAGTTGAGACTTGAACAATGTTGGTTTGAACTACATAGGTGCACTAATACATGGAGTTTCTTCAATAAATATATTGGAACTTTTTTTTGAAGATTTGTGACAATTTGAAAAAACTCACTGGTGAAATACATAGCCTAGAAATATTTTAAAACTTAAGAAAATTTAGGTACATCATGAGTGACTAAAATATATGTAAATATTAGCCTATTGTATCATTCACTACCACAAAGTATACACATATCTATAATAAAAATTTAAATTTATCAAAACGTACACAAACACAGACCATACGTGGCGCCATTTGCAGTCAAAAGAAATGTAAACAATTTAAAGATTCAGTATTAAATCATAACCGTATAAAATTAGCTGTAGTTCATACTGTGATAATTTCCTAGCCACCTGCTATTGCTGTTGTGGAGAGCCCAAGTGTTGCACATCTCTGCTTAAAATGCCATGTGATGTAATCAACTCTACCTGAGCAACTTATCTCTCTAGTAAAGAACATATTACAATAAAAAGTGGTCTTTCACAGTCCTTGTGCATTTTTTAAATCATGTTTTGTGCAATATCTTAAACCTTTAGTAACATCATGGGGCCCACACAAAGTTCCACCAGTGATGCTGGCAGTGCTCCTAAGAAAAGTCATGACATTACAAGAAGAAGTTGATTGCTTGATTGGTACTGTAGATTGAGGTCTGCAGCTGCGGTTGCCACCAGTGGTTGCCACCAGTTCAGACAGACGATTCATCTTGTAAACAGACCATAGAGCTTACAGTATCTAAATACAGGATAGTACTCTTCCTTATGACTTTCTTTTTCTTTTCTCCAGCTGACTTTAAGAAAACAGTATATAACACATATAACATACAAAATTTGTGTTAATTGACTACGTTATCTATAAGGCTTTGGTCAACAGTAAGATAGTAGTAGTTAAGTCTTTGGGGAGTGAAAAGTTATATTTGGATTTTTTGCAGTGTAAGGGTTGGTGGCCCTGACCCCCACATTGTTCATCTGTAGTTAGGTTTTGCTTTTTTATTCCATCTATAAATCTCTGTCTGCTAATTAGAGTGTTTAGACCACTTTTATTCAATGGAATTATCAATTATCAATTATTCAATGACGGGTCCAAGACCGTCTTGCCATTTGTTTCCCATTGATCCCATGTGTTTTGTTCCGTCCTACCTGACTTCTTGGATTCGGTACTTTTTATTTTTTAGTATTTGATCTCTACTATTGGCTTATTAGCTATGACTTGTTATATTTTCCATTGTTTACTCTAGAGTTTACAATATACCTCTTCAAATTATTATCATCTACCTTCAAATGATATTATATCAGTTTCTGTATACTGTAAGCAACTTACAGAAATAGTGGTTCCTTTCCCTCTTCTCACTCTTTGTGCCATTGTTGCTATACATGTTGCTTCAACATATGTTAGAAACCCTTCATTACACTGTTGTTAATTTTTTCTTGAAGTCAATAAGATCTTTTTTTTAATTTAAAGGAAAATATTCTTGTGTGTCTACCCATCTTTCAGCTATTTTAAACAATATTCATTCCTTTGTGTAGATTCAAGTTTTCATTTGGTATAGCTTTCTTGAGTCCAAAAAGTTCCGGACATCTCTTACAGGCAGGTCTTCTGGTAAAAAAAACAAAAAACAAAAAACAAAAAACAGTCTCTCACCTTTTGTTTATCCAAAAAGTGTTTTTATTTCACTATCATTTTATAGGATATTTTCACTGAATATAGAATTCTAAGCTGCAGTTATTTTACTTTCAGTTATTTAAAGATGGTTTCATAGTTTCCTGGCTACAGTGTTTCTGATATGAAGTTCTGAGTTTATTCTTATATTTGTTCCTCTGTATATAATGTCGATATTATCTGTCTGCTTTTAACATTTATTCTTTATTTTTCTTTTTCAGCAATTTGATGATTATGATGCACCATGGGTTCATTTTCTTTGTGCTTTTCATGGTCGAGCTTCTTGGATGTGTGGATTTCTGGTTTCCAACAAACTTGAAAAATTTTGTGACTGTTTTGTCTTCTTTTTTTTTTTTTTTCTGTTACTCTCCCTTCTTTTGAGGCTCTAACTGCACACATATTAGAACATTTGCTCTTACCCTAAAGTTCAATAAGGCTCTATTCTTTTTTTTGTTTGTCCCAGTCTTCTTTTTTCTATTTTTGAGTAGTTTCTATTGTCTGTAATCAAGTTAATTGATTTTCTTCTTCAGTGTCTTCTTCTGTGAATTTTATGTTGAACATTGATTTTTTCATATCTAAGCATTCCATTTATTTGTTTATCTTCTGTTTCTCCTCATTGTGTTGATTTATTTAAATTCTTAAGCATATTCTTAATAACTATTTAAAGTTCTTGTCTGATCATTCCATTATTTCTGTCATTTTGAGGTCTCTTTCTCTTGATTCATTTCTCTCCTGGTCACATTTTCCTTCTTCACATGCCTAGTACTTTTCATTGGGTGCTAGGTGTTGTTAGTATTACATTATTGAGTGTTTGAATTCAGGTATTTGTTATTTTAACAGTATTGACTTTGTTTGACGTGGCAGGTAACTTTTGCATCAACTTAATCCTTTGGAAGCTTGTTTTGAAGATTTTCAGGGGTAGTCTGGTAGAGTCTTTAATCTAGAGCTATCTGAGCTCTACCACAAAACCTAACCCTTTCAGACTCTCTGTTGAATGCCTTGGATATTTAAGTCTCTTCATTCTAGATGGATGTAGTTTTAAGGTCTACCAGTCCTTAGTGAGCTGTTTTTGTCTAACTTTGTGGACTTTGTCTATGTATGCACAGCCTAGAATTCAACAACAGAATCAAGAGATGCCATGATTTCTTTGTTTCTTTGTACTCCCTCTGTCCTGCAAATTTTAATGTCCTCAGAAGCCTGGGACTCTAATCTCTATCTTCTCAACACACTTAAAACTCCACGCCCTCCCGGAAGTCTCCCTTCCTGCACTACTTTCTAGAAAGTGTCGCAAGGCAGAAAGCCAAGGTAATAAATGACTCACTTCATTTCATTCCCTCAGGCATCATAGTCCTTGTCAGGCCTCTGAGCCCAAGTCAAGCCATCGCATCCCCTGTGACTTACACATATACACCCTGTATATGTGCCTGAAGTAACTGAAGAATCACAAAAGAAGTGCAAATACCCTGCCCCGCCTTAACTGATGACATTCCACCACAAAAGAAGTGAAAATGGCCGGTCCTTGACTTAAGCGATGACATTACCTTGTGAAATTCCTTTTCCTGCCTCATCCTGGCTCAAAAAGCTCCCCCACACTGAGCACCTTGTAACCCCCACTCCTGCCTGCCAGAGAACAACCCTCCTTTGACTGTAATTTTCCTTTGCCTACCCAAATCCTATAAAACGACCTCACCCTTATTATCTCCCTTTGCTGACTCTCTTTTCAGACTCAGCCCGCCTGCGCCCAGGTGATTAAAAAGCTTTATTGCTCACACAAAGCCTGTTTGGTGGTCTCTTCACACGGACACGCATGACAGTCCTGTGTTGCATGTTGTCCAATGTCTGAACACTGTTGTTTCATGTATTTTGTCAAATTTCCAAATTGTTTATGAAGACAGGCAAGCCCAATACCATTTATTCTGCCATGGTTGAAGAATTTTAGTCTTTACTTTGCTGCAATTTTGACTTTTGTTTTTTCAAGACAGACCTGCAAGGAGGCAGCCCTGACATAATTTGCCAGTGGACTGTTGACGAAAAAAGTCAAACTCTGTAAAATATTTGAAGAGATCTATTCTAAGTCAAATATGAGTGACCATGACCCTAAACACAGCCTTCAGGAGGTCCTGAGCACATGTGCCCAAGGTGGTAGGGGGTAAAGCTTGGTTTTATCCATTTTAGGGAGGCATGAGACATCAATCAAATACATTTAAGAAATACACTGGAGTCAGGCGCAGTGGCTTATGTCTGTAATTCCAGCACTTTGGGAGGCCAAGGCAGGTGGATCACTTGAGGTCAGGAGTTTGAGACCAGCGTGGCCAAATTGGTGAAACCCCATCTCTACTAAAACTACAAAAATTAGCCAGATGTGGTGGTGCATGCCTATAATTCCAGCTACTCGGGAGGCTGAGGCAGAACTGCTTGAACACAGGACGTGGAGGTTGCAGTGAGCCAAGATCATGCCACTGCATTCCAGCCTGGGTGACTGAGTGAGACCCCGTCTCAAAAATAAAAAAACAAAGAAAGAAAGAAATACATTGGTTTGGTCCAGAAAGGCAGGACAATTCAAAGTGGGGGTGGGGTGGAGTGGATTTCCAGGCTATAGGTAAATTTAACATTTTCTGGTTGACAACTGGTTGAGTTTGTCTAAAGACCTGGGATCCACAGAAAGGAAATGTTCAGGTTAAGGTGAAAGATTATGGAGACCAGGGTTCTTTTGAAGTCTTAACAGTGACTGCCCTTAGAGACAATAGTTGACAAATTGTTTCCTATTCAGACCTTTAAAAGATGGTAGACTCTTAGTTAATCTCTTGAGGACTGAGTGGGCCTAGAAGAAAAAGGTCTAGCTATGTTAATAGGGATTCTTTACAGCTGCAAATTTTCCCCCACAAAGGACAGCTGTGCAGGGCCATTTCAAAACATGGCAAAGAAACATGTTTTGGGGTAAAATATTTTGACTTTCTTCTTTGTCACATAATGTTATACCATGGTCAGATTGGAGAATAAGTCATGACATATAGGGTTAAATAAAACCTCCTTGATGAGAATTTATGGTTTGTAGGGCATGACTCCCCAGACCCCTTAGATGGGAATTTGGGCAAGATAGAAAAAAAAAACAACAACAAAAAAACAGAACTTAGTCCTCAAGATGATCACATTGATTCACTTTACTAAGGGAATGAGAAAGAGTAGCAAGAGAAGCCCAGCAAAGGCCTTGGAGAGGCCACAAGAGGCAACACAATGAACACAAACTGGGGTGAGAACAATTATAAAAGTGATCAGAAGTGAACTGAGATAAATCATATAGCCTGTTGGATATAAAATACTTCAGGAATAAATGCTCAGTGCCACGAAGTAAAACCAGTACCCAGGCAAAAGTTTAATTCTCTCAGCAAGGCAATTTACTTCTGCAGAAGGGTGCCACTTGTGTCAATCAAGACCACAAGAGCACAGGGAACAATAGGGATTTTTAAATCCTTAACGCAATCCCTACCTCTGTGTCCTTCCTTCATGGGCTGGGGTCAGACCGTACAATCTGAGCTGACCTGATTGGCTACTTGTACATATTTTTCTAAATATAGAAGGGGAGGGGGACTTGAGGTACAGAGGTGAAGCATGTGAGACGTGCAGTTTCAGGGGAACAATGGGTGCAGGTAACCAAGGGAACAGATGTGAGTCATTGATTAGAGCTGATGGGAAAGGGGTAGGCTCTTTTACGGTAACTAGGGGGCAAGGAGGAACAGGAAAGTTGAGTTTGAGAGCAAAAGACAAGGAAGTTAGCCGGATAAATTTTTGGAGAGAAACTCGGAGAAATTCATTGTATCTTACATAACCCAAAGTTATCAGTTTATCAAAACGAAAACTACAGCTTAGTAAAGTTGTTATTTGCTCATTGATACACAAATAATTAATATCAGAGACTTATTCTAAATCTTTATCCAAAATTCTGCCTACAATAGAAACTGACAAGATCTTCAACAGCCCATAATCCTTAACAAGAAATCAAACTTATTCCATCCTAGGAAATGTTCTGGGGAAACTGTGGTCCACGAAGACTATCTGTCTTAGTTCTATAGCAATCTATGCTTTTAAATGGCAGGAAGGCCCACCCAAGCCTCATCCCCAGTAATAGCTTGGTAGTCTATTAGACTTCCTCTTGAGTCTAGGCTTGGAAGATATCACCTCTACTTTTTTTTTTTTTTAAATAAAGAAGTCGCATCAGGCTAACGGATAACCAAAGGAATGACCTGTGTCCTTCTGACCCTCATATAGACCATACCCTTCAGAAGGTCCTTAAATTCAACCCATTTGTCTATGACAATGGCAAGTAATTGATAATCAGGAGTGGGTTGGCTTTTGGGGTCTCACGTATAAATCTCTGAATTGACAGACTGAGTTTTGCAGAACCCTGCAAAGAATAGGTCCAGTAGTTTTGATAGGCCTAATATGATTTCCCACCTACTTCTTAATAAGAATTCAGGTTTTTACTGGTCTGTCAGTGAATGTTTGGGTAACTTGATAGCAAGGTAATATAATTCTAATATTCAAAGGCAAAAATTAGGAGTTGGTGATCCTAACTGCACTCTGTACCTTCAGTGTTGGGACTCAGAATTATTCATTTACTTGTCTACCTCCTCATCTCTTTATCAGAAGTGGGAGGCTGCTAGAGATCAGGGTTGGGATGTGCAAGGGTCCAGGTGTCAGCTGATGGGCTGAAACTGGAAAAATCAAGTTGCACTGGGGTTGCTTGATTTGGTTCTGAAAAGAGGGAAAAATAATTTCTAAAAATAGATAAAGAAAAAAGTGAAGAAAGGCAGGATTTGTTTTCTTTCATGGTAGTGAATAGACTGGAATCTTTCTTGACTCTTCCTTCTTACCCTCAATCTCAGCATGCAATTAATTTATGATTCCTTTCCACCCAAAATCTGTTACCTACTCTCAGTTCAACTTGCAATCTTCTAATCCATGTCTGCTTATCTCTTGCCTGGACATTTGTGATAGTCTTATCTCTTGACCCTTATTCTTTTCCTTCTGTGGTTCACCCTCAATGCTGCTACTGTAAGTTAACTTGTCAAATCAATGCTCAGAAACCCTAAGTGGATTCCCATTCGAAGTAAGATAATATTCAAACTTAACTTCATTCTAAGTCCTTAAAAATTCTATCTCTCATCAATGCCTCCAGCTCAACAACGTGCCCCATGCTCCAGCCTTAAATACCATTCCCCCAACATGCCATTCACGTTCCTTTTCTCTGGTCTTTGTTCCTAGTATTCCCACTTTCCATAAAGCTCTTTCTTTAGTTTCATAAAGTTCTATTTATTTTCAAGGTTCTTTTGGTCCATACTTTCTCGGTGAAGCCTGCTCACAACTTCTCAAGAAAGAATACCGTTTATCTGAAATTATGTAACTTTTTAACAACCACTAGAACACTTGCCCTGAGTTAGTGTTCAATGGGTCTGCCTACCTTCTGCGTATCTTTATTTCTCTATCATGTAGCACACAGGAAGTGATCATTAACATCTATTTAAATAAATCAAATTGCATAAGAGTTCACGATTAAGGCACATTGTAATCTAAAATAGGTATGACTGATGCCTAGAATCCGTATAGATATATCAGATTACAGGATACTTGTGAAAGTACTTTGGTGATGTAGCTAATCAGGGGATTATGCAGGTGATGTGAGGGTGAGTGGAGCTGATTCTTTTCATTAACTAGAATTATTATAAAATGTAGTACTGGAAATGACTTGAAAAATCATCTAATCTCAGTATAATTTCAACTCTTATGCTTATACTAATTGTTTGGTGGAGGCTCCCTGGGATACTACATTAGGGATTCTGTGGTCATGCACAAAGGACAATTACTAACATGCTCTGACATGTAAGTAATGTTTGACATGTGTATTTGTGAAAAGAGAGTGGAGGGGGGAAGTACTAGTGTGTGAACCTAATAGTTGCCAGTCCCTGATGACTAATCTATGTTTCTTTAGGTACACAATTTAAACATCTTAGAAATATCCATTTCTATCACATTTTTAAGACTTCCATATAAAAACAAAACAAATCTTGCTATATGATTTGCTGTAGTATATAATTTTTAATATATAAAGATTTGTGTCCTCTCTAATCCATAACTATGCTGTGGGTTAACAAAGCCTCCTTAACTCTGCCTTTGGGAAACATAGAAGCCTGTGTTATAATTCATGTAGGAGCTAGCTATGGTTTGGATATTTGTTCCCTACAAATTTCATGTTAAAATTTGATCCCCAGTGTTGGAGATGGGACCTAGTGGGAGGTGTTTGGGTCACAGAGATGAATCTCTCATGAATGGCTTGGTACCATTATCACAGGAGTGAGTTTTTGCTCTACTAATTCCCACAAGAACTTGTTGGTAAAGCCTGGCACCTCCCTCCCCTCTGTCTTGCGCCTTCTCTTACCATGTGATTTCTGCATGCCAGCTCCCCTTCACCCTCTGCCGTTAGTGTTCCACTGAGAATAGCCTGAGCCCTCACCAGAAGCAGATGCTAGTGCCATGCTTTCTGTATAACCTGCAGAACTGTGAGCTAAATAAGCCTCTTTTCTTTATAAACTACTCAGCCTTAGGTCTTCCTTTATAGCAACACAAATGGACTAAGACACAGCTCCTACAAACCTGAAGGTCGCTGTTATTTTTCCCCACTATTTCTGTTTTCATCCATCCATTACCCTATTACCCATCTGTATTAGTCAGGTTTCTCCAGAGAGACAGAACCAGTAGGATACATGAAAAAAGATTTATTAGGGAAAAATTGGCTCACACAATCAGAGAGGCAGAGAAGTTCTATGATAGGCTGGTCTGTAAGCTGGAGAAACAGAAAAGCCATTAGCATGGCTCAGTTCAAGTCTGAAGCCTCAGAACCAAGAAATCTGATAGTGCAGCCTCCAGTCTGAGACCAGACCTCCAAGAGCCTCCAGGAGGCTGTGTGTACAAGTCTCAGAGTCCAAAAGCTGAAAAACCTGGAGTCTTATGTCCAAAGGCAGGAAAAGAAGAAGCACACCTCTCCAGAAGGAAGAGAGAGAGCAGAGAGAGCACAATCCTCCTTCTTCTACCCATTTGTGCTAGCCTCCAACAAATAGGAAGGTGCCTGCCTGCACTGAGGACTGGTCTTCTCCTAGTCCATTGACTCACACATCAGTCTTCTCTGGAAACATTCTCACAGACGCACCCAGAAACAATGTTTTACCAGCCATCTAGGCATCCCTCTATTCAGTCAAGCTGACCCCTAAAATTAACCATCACACCATCCATCTATCCATCCATCCAGTTTGTATTTTACTAAATGAGATAGTAAAAATAACACAGTTGACTCAGGGGTTGGTGTACTGACCCCTGCACAGTAAAAAAAAAAAAAAAAAATCCATATATAACTTTTGACTCCCTCAAAACTTAACCACAAATAGCCTATTGTTGACCAGAAGCCTTAGGGATAAGAAACAGTCCATTATCACAAATTTTGTATATGTGTTATACACTGTAGTCTTACAATAAAATAAGCTGGAGAAAAGAAAATATTGTTAAGAAAATCATAAGGAAGAGAAAATATATTTACTATTCATTAAGTGGAAATGAATCATCATAAAGGTCTTCATCCTCATTGTCTTCACATTGAGTAGACTGAGGAGGAGGAAGAGGAAGGGTTGGTCTTGCTGTCTCGGAGTAGCAGAGGTGGAACAGATGGAAGAGGTAGAAGGCAAGGCAGAGGAGGCAGGCACGCTTGGTGTAACTTCTATAGAAAAAAATCACGTATAAGTAGATCCATACAGTTCAAGGATCACCTGTATTCGGAAGGCACTGTGCAAAGGCTAAGAGGTGCTAATAAGGATCTGCTAAGCATTGATTGAAAGGGGAATATTACTGTCTTGGATCTAGCAGTTGACTCAGTGCTGGCTTACAACTCACAATCATCTCTGTGTCACTGACCTTCAGTTCCTGGTGCAAGCCAGGCTATATGACATTCTAGTCCACAGCTAACCCTTCTTAGTTTCTTGATTAACATTGTTTGCACCAGCACCACACTGGGATTTTGAAATTCACTTTCTGTTGCTCTAATTTGTATCACTGCCACCTCTGCTTTGTTATTAGAAGGCCTTATAAATGTACTGTCAATATGAAGCCACTTTATAGAAACAATAGACTTTCTACTGCTCTATTTAGCATGCAGAGGTGCTCCAACCTCCCATTCTTAAATAAAATAAAACCCTTCTAGCCACTTTAATCTCCTTCCTTCTACTAACAGCAAAACTCCAAAGAGAGGACTCCAAGTTTACTGTGTCTGTGTCCTCACCTCCCGAATCAGGACCATCCACCACTCTCCAAGGTCCCCAAGTCCCTTTTTTCTGCTGAACCCAAAGAATGTTCTTCAGACTTTATCTTTGTAACTGAAATGTTAACTTGAATTACTTTTACCCCGGAGATTTAGATCAGATCTAAACTACATGCCACCACCCAGGACATATGGGAGCATAATACACTCTCTAATCTTTCCATGGTTACCCCAAACTTGGGTCCGCAGCTCCACTCTGCCGGTTCTGCAGTGGATTATTTTACAGCCCGTGCATATTTTCCTACTCCACAACAATCCGTATTTGCCATTTAATCCTTTTCCATTATTTATGCAAACTACACTCAGAAAGGTCTGTGTGTGGGCAGCAGAATTTACTATAGCTTGGTAGATAGAGAGGAGATGAATTATGCTGAGGCAAACTCAACAACTTCAAACATGGCATTAGTCATCCCACTTTTCAGCAGCTCTTCAGCCTCCCCCTCACTCCTTCATCCCACTTGCTGTTTAGCATCAAGACATATCACTGGCTCCTCTTTCTTCCTTCTCCTCTGATCCCTCCCTTTTACCTCATTCCTAAGTTTCTCCTTGTCCCCTCTCCACACATAGGATCCCAAATTCTCATTCTATTAGGCAAAGTCATTCAGTTCTCTCCAAGTTTTACTCCTAAACACTAAACTAAGCCCACTTAATTAAGCCTATCAAGCCTAGCCTGGCAGAACCACAAAGATTTCTGTTTGGCAAATTCAAGTCCTCCTTCTAAGGCAATTGGGGTTTTACACATATTTTTTCCTCTACTACATCTTACAACCTCTCCATGGCATTTGACATTTTGATAATTCTTTCTCTGAAATGTTTTCCTCCTCTGACACCTTTCTGTCTTGATTTCAATCTCAGTTCTCTATTTTTCTATTTGGAAGGCTTTTATTGCTTTGCATATTTTTTAAAGGTTGATTCTAACCTTGCCCCATGTATTTTACTCTAGAGCAGCTCCAGCTCTGTTCGATAGAAATATAATGCAAGCAGCATATATAATTTTAAATGTTCTAGTAGCCACATTGTGAAAAGTGAAAATTGAAAAGTAAACTTTGTAACATATACTGTCTAACCCAATATAGCTAAAGTATTTTTATTCCTCATGTAATCAAAATGAAAATTATTAATAACTATATTTTTTGTTTTTTAAGCAAAATCTTCAAAATCCAGTATGTATTTTATACTTACAATGTGTCTCAATTAAGATGCTAAATTTTCATCAAAATATTTTATTGGTGCTTGGATTCATAAACTTTGGACTTGAAAAAGTGGATGTATGGACCCAAATTGTTTGAAAGGTAACCTTTCCAATAACTGAATGCACACCAAAAATCATTATCTTTTCGTATTTACATCCATTTTGACAAAACTGGTTCATCATTTTTCAAAGAATGGATTTGACTTTGAAGCAAAAGCATAGCTGTCCAAGCTTAGTAAATTTTCTTCTCTTTTTTTTTTTTTTTTGAGATGAAGTCTCACACTTGTCCCCCAAGCTGGAGTGCAATGGCACAATCTCGGCTCACTGCAGCCTCTGCCTCCCAGGTTCAAGTGATTCTCCTGCCTCAGCCTCAGGAGTAGCTGGGATTATACCCAGCTAATTTTTATACTTTAAGTAGAGAGGGAGTTTCACCATGTTGACCAGGCTGGTCTCAAACTCCTGATCTCAGGTGATCCACCTGCCTCGCCCTCCCAAAGTGCTGGAATTATAAGAGTGAGCCAGTGCGCCCGGCCAAAGCTTAGTAAAATTTCTAATTCTTATGCCAACTTGGTGTTATTAACATGAAATTCAAAGATACATTGCAGACATTGAAAAGCAGCTCTACATGTACTATTATAAACAAAGCATTCCTTAAATTTTTCATGTGGTTCTTATAGCCAATATACACAATTCTGTCAATTACAATTAAAAGCTTGTACATATTGATTCATATTGTAAAAACATGTAAAGTTTTTTTTTGGTTTGTATTATAGAAGATTTCAATTTCAACATAAATGATCATACCTGTCTTAGCTAAGTCATAAATAAGCTTTTCTTTTCCTTGGCACTTAAAATTTTGCTCAGTTGTAATATCCCCTTTTTCATCTCTGATTTTATTTATTTTGGATCTTCCCTCTTTTTTTCTTTTTCTTTTTTTTTTTTTGAGACGGAGTCTCGCTCTGTCACCCAGGCTGGAGTGCAGTGGCGTGATCTCGGCTCACTGCAAGCTCTGCCTCCCGGGTTCACGCCATTCTCCTGCCTCAGCCTCCCGAGTAGCTGGGAGTACAGGCGCCCGCCACCTCGCCCAGCTAGTTTTTTGTATTTTTTAGTAGAGACGGGGTTTCACCGTGTTAGCCAGGATGGTCTCGATCTCCTGACCTCGTGATCCGCCCGTCTTGGCCTCCCAAAGTGCTTGGATTACAGGCTTGAGCCACCGCGCCCTGCCTTCCCTCTTTTTTTCTTAGTCTGGCTTAAAGGTTTCTCCATTTTGTTTAAGTTTTCCAAAAATCAACAGTTTATTTCATCAATCTTTTGTATTGTTTTCATTTCAATTTTATTTCTTCTCTGATGTTTGTTATTTATTTTCTTCTACTAATTTTGAGTTTTGTTCCCTCTTGCTTTTCTAGTCCTTTAAGATGCATCATTAGGTTATTTCTTTGAAGTTTTTCTTCTTTTTTGATGTAAGCACTTATAAACTTCCCTCTTAGTACTGATTATTGACACTACAGCAAGCATTCCTTTCATGGTTACTGGGTACTTGAAATGTGGTTAGTGCATCTGAGGAGGTGAATTTTTAATTTAATTTTATTTTAATTATTTTACATTTAAAATTTAAAACCAAGGCTATGTAAAATATTTTTTCTTTGTTGCTTCAGTAAACAAAGTTTTACAAGCACTGCAACATGTAAGACACCACCTTTATTCTGTTCATAGCAACAGGAGGCAGCCAAATGCCTAAGCAGATAGGGGTGGGTCTCGGTTAAACCCCACCTTCAAGAGAAAAACAGCCTGAAGGCTGAAAGACCAGACTGCTGGTCCTGGATGAAACCCGCAACCCAGAGTGAGAACTTCTGTTCCTGTCTGCCCACCCTTTCCTGATTTATTCTTTCTGAATAATGCCTTTTAACCAATCAAATATTGCCTTTTCCAATACTATCTATGGCCTGCCCCTCCCCCATTCTGAGCCTGTCTCTTATACACATCTAGATGTGTATAAGAGGCAGCCCTTTAACCAATCAAATATTGCCTTTTGAAACACTACCTATGATCTGCCCCTCCCCCATTCTGAGCCCATAAAAGCCCAGGACTCAGTCACACTTGGGGACACTTTCCTGCCTTTAGGTAGGGGGACCACTCCTGTGTCCCCTCTTTGCCAAAAGTTGTTTCATCACTCAATAAAAACCCCTGCCTTGGGCTTAATACCTAGGCAATGGGTTGATAGGTGCAACAAACCAGCATGGCACATGTTTACCTATGTAACAAAGCTATACATCCTGCACATATATCTGGAACTTAAAATTAAGTTAAATTAAATTTAAAAACCTGCCTTGCTCACTCTTAGATTGTCAACACATTCTCATTCTTCTGGATGCGGGACAAGAACTTGGGGACTGGTGTGCAAGACAGACTTGGCCCTGGCAGCTGAGTGGGTGGGCCATCTCCTGCAGTGGGCAGTGTGCCCAGGCAGCGTGGCAGTGGCCAGAGGTCCCTAGCTTGCAAAGTGACCAAGAAGAAAACCCTGTTTCACTAGATAGTGCGTGTCGAGCATCTGCATCATTTCTTGTTATTGTCAAAGGGTTGATTCAGTTTGAATGCTTATTTTTTATGCACTGATGTAACATTGTAATATATTTATTAGAATATTTATATGTGAAGTACAAGTTACAGTGGTACCTATGTAAATCAAAATTAGTAATTAATTTGAAATACTTATTATTTTAATTATCTCATAATTAAAACATTTTTCTAGATTGTTTATCTTTTAGCCTCTTTGGACTTGACAAAGACTCTCTCCTTTGACCAAAATCTCAGGCTCCTCTAAGTCCTGAACTTGGCCTGCTTTTGCTTCGAAATCAAATTCATTCTTTGAAAAATGATGAACCAGTTTTGTCAATATGGATGCAAATGTGAAGGATAATGATTTTTGATGCTCATTCAGTTATTGGAAAGCTTACGTTTCAAACAATTTGGGTATATACATCTACTTTTTCAAATACAAAGTTTATGAAAACCAAGTACCAATAAAGTATTTTGGTGAAAATTTAGCATCTGAATTGAGACATATTATAAGTATAAAATACACACTAGGTTTAGAAGATTTTGTTTAAAAAACATAAAATATAGTCATTAATAATTTTCATTTTGATTACATGATAAATAAAAATACTTTATAATGAGTTAAATACTATATGTTATTAAAATTAATTTTACCTTTCAGTTTTCACTTTTTACTGTGTGGCTACTAGAACATTTAGAATTAGACATGCTGCTTGCATTATATTTCTTTCTTTCTTTTTTTTTTTTTACACGAAGTATCAGTCTGTCGCCTAGACTAGAGTGCAGTGGCGTGATCTCTGCTCACTGCAACCTCCGTCTCCCGGGTTCAAGCAATTCTCCTGCCTCAGCCTCCTGAGTAGCTGGGATTACAGTCACGTGCCACCTTTCCCAGCTAATTTTTGTATTTTTAGTAGACATGGGGTTTCACCATGTTGGTCAGGCTGGTCTTGAACTCCTGACCTTGTGATCCACCTGCCTCGGCCTCCCAAAGTGCTGGGATTACAGGTGTGAGCCACCACGCCCTTCATTATATTTCTATTGGACAGAACTAGAGCTACTCTAGAGTAAAATACATGGGGCAAGGTTAGAATCACCTTTTAAAAATATGCAGTTATAAAAGCCTACTGAACAGAAAAATAGAGAACTAGGAATGAAATCCTGTGTCCTCATAGAATCTAGCTTGAGCAACAATCCTGCTAAATCAGATTAGTGAAAAAATCTACCACCCTTGATATCTGACCACTTTAATGTCTTATTGTCATGGCCTGCCTCCAGCAGTCCTATCAAGTCAGTTTAAGCAGGAACTCCTTATCCTTGATGTTTACCCTAGTAATTTTCCATCCACTGACCCCACCCTTGGTTATAAATTCCCACTTATCCTTGTTGGAGTCGGAGTTGTCCAATCTCTCCACTGCAACACCCTGTGGTGGTAACCCTATCACCATAACTCTCTTGAATACAGTCTGCCTTACCATCTTTAACAAGTGTTTGGAGAATGTTCTCATTTAGCAGGCGGCAAGAGCTGTGTCTTTTCTGCTCCGTACTTCTAGTGCCTAGCATAGCACATAGCAAAGAACAGGTGCTCAATTAGCACTTGTTGACTGAACAGTCAGGGCTCACAATGCACCTCTTCCCTCCCATTCTTTCCTCTAGCTGACATGCCAGTATTGCAGCACTGCATTAGATGTCTAGATACGCTCCTTATTTAACATATGGCATATCTAACAAAAAGAAAAATGAAAATGCTTAAAAGGAATTCTGCATACATATTTTCTCAGTGTGGGTCTCAAAACTTGGAGAGTTCAGATATTCAGAATGCTATCTATACAAAGATCAGAAAAGAGTTGTTTTCAATTGCAGGCTTTATATATTTCCTTGAGAAGATCTGTGCTTAACCCACAGGATCAAAACAATATATACTGTACTTGTCACGACTAGAGGCAGTTTGAGAGATCAAACAGACCTGAGGTTCAAACCCTGCCTCCTCTACCTGATAGCATAATCTCCGGCAAACTACTTAGTCTCACTAAATCTCACTGTGCTCAAGGGTAAATTGGCAATAAATCTAACTATCCCCTGAGATCCCCTGTGGAGATCAAGAAGCATGCAAAACACATAGCACAGCACTCACATGGTAAGATCGCAGTATACCTTAGCAATTTTTAGCAATTTTTATTATGAATAATAGTAATAAACAAAATGTGTCAGCTAGCGTATTTTATTATAAGCATCAGAAATAGAGTCCGATTAACTTAAGCAAACAAGGGGGGAAGGAAGGTTAGTTATAAATGCTGTAAAGCAGCAGAGAACAGAAAGGAAGACTGAATCAGGAAAAATAGGTAGCAAGGATGCTCTGGGAAACTACATTTCATAAATTTAAAAATTTACTCAAAGTGCCATGATCAGAATGATTCACCTCGGATGATTGTTCTGCCCTGTGCTGCTAGGTTAGATGTTCAAGTTATAAATTCATGGAAGAGAGTTTTATCTGCCTAGTATGGGTAATTTTATGCCAACCCTTTGGCATGGTGGCAAAGGTGGCAGGGGTGGCTTGCAGGTCTGCACCACCTTGATTGACAGTTTCTTCAAGAATATATTCACATGGTATGGGTTATCCCTCTCAGTAAAATTGGAGTGTTGCTTTCAAAATGAGGAGTAAGGAATGCTTTACAGGTAAAAACAGCAGATGTTCTCTACACATCGTTTTATCATAAGCTATAGATTACACAGTCTCTGCAGTGTTTGTACAGGATATAGAAAAGCTTTTGTTATTATCTGGTTCACTCCAGTGCAATAGAAGTAAAACAGGTGGAGAGCTGCCTGCTGAGGATGCGGCCCTGAGATAAGGATTCCTGGAATGTTTGAGCTGGGAGGGGTGGATTGCCCAAAGCAATCTATATTATTTGAGACTGTAGGAAAATTTGAATAGTGGTGGAAGGACGCCAAATTCTAGATAGAGAGACGTGGCCCTTGAACTCTAAAGCACAACATGAGACAAGAGAATGAGCAAAAGTGAGAGACTAAAAAATAGAAAGTAAAATGAATTGGGTTTGAAAGACTTAGAGCATCTAGTGCAGTTAAAGCTCTGAATACGAGTAAGGTGGTTTATTTCTTGTTTTTCTGCCTCCCAGAGCATTTCCAGTGGCTAAAGATGAATGCTTCAAGGAATCATCCGAAGAGGTTCTGCAGGGCTAGAGAGACTCCAAACATAAGAATTGGGCAAACACTAAACTGGATGTGGTTGCTGAATTGTTTCTGTCCTTATCTTGTCCAGATGTTTTACATCTTTCATCAGGAAATTTCTCCACTGTCCTTGAGCTAATGTTTTCCAAATGCCCGTCAATAGAGCAGTGCTGATCTGTGACAACATTTTCACTGATCTGTAGTCATATCAAAGAATAGAAAAATAGGCTGGACGTAGTGGCCCATGCCTATAATTCCAGCACTTTGGGAGGCCAAGATGGGCAGATCACTTGAGGTTGGAAGTTCAAGACCAGCCTGACCAACATGGATAAACCCTGTCTCTACTAAAAATACAAAATTAGCCAGGTGTGGTGGCACATGCCTGTGATCCCAGCTTCTCAGGAGGATGAGGCAGGAGAATTGCTTGAACCCTGGAGTCAGAGGTTGCGATGAGCCGAGATTGCACCATTGCACTCCACCCTGGGCAACAGGAGCGAAACTCCATCTCAAAAAAAAAAAAAACAAGAATAGAAAAGTAAAAATTCATATTTCTCAAGTGAGGTTTTCATAAAATTAAACTTCCTCAATTTGAAGGGTTTTCTTTTATTCTAAAATTATGTCCTTCTTCATTCTGGTTTCTCTTCAGATTGTATAAACCTTTTGGTTTTTACTAAAATTATGTCCTCACACATTTTGATGTTAAAATGTCCTTATTTTTAGTGGGAAGATGGCAAGAATGGATCATAGTTTTTATAAATATCTTTCTTGGCACAATAAATACCTGGCAACTCTATATTGGTTTCCTCTCTACTTTTTTAAAAAAAATCATGTTAGTCTGTAAAATATAAAACCTGAAAACCATGGCTCTAAATGCCTCTAAGTCACTCATGGCTTACTTCCCATGTGAGTGCACACGGGGAAAGTTGTTACAGTCCCCATCAGCAGGAGGAACACAGGAGACCCAAGTTCAAATCCTGCTTCTCCACCTACTGGTCCTTTGACCTGGAATAAGACGTTTGGTTTTATCTGTAAAATAGCAATGAGTATTGTACCTACCTTATAATGGTTCTTATGGGGTGCTCTGTAGATGTTTGCTCTAATGACTGCTATTACTAATTTCAGGTAAATTTTTTTTGTCTCTCAAATTATAATTAGAGTTTAGACTTTAAAGACCAGATCTTTTCATCTAAATTTTTATATCTCAGAATACTGTCTAAATAATGGACAAATCCCTCCTTAAGGTAACCATTTAAATTCATTCTCTGAAAAAAAGTATTGCATCATGAAATGAAAATCACCTTTAAAAATATAAATTGCAAAGTGAATGGTGATTTTCCTTTGACTTTCCATTGATACCAGAAGGAGCTAGATTGTCAGAATCCTTTAGAATTGTAAAGAAAATGGCAAAGGCGACCAGGGTCTGTTCCTCATTTGTTGTGAGTAGATACTTATCACCAACACCCATAGGTCTAATCCTGTCTAAATCTAGAAATAAGAGCTTATACTCAATAACTTCTAAAAATTCCCCAGATCAGAGCAATTGGATTTAAGCTTCATAAGCAGACAATATTGTATAACTTTTAATTGCCTAATTGTAGGCTCAAGCATGTTAAGTTATTTTCATTTCAAAGTTTAAAGCCCAAGCCTATTTAAATAAGCTGAAATCAATGGCACTTCATAAACTGCCTCTTTTACAACAATTCCACAGTCATTCTCTGTCCTTTTTTTCTTTGCAATAGCTTCAACTTTCATCCTTTCAGAACAGATCACTGGCAGAATGTTCCTACAGTAGAAATAACTACTTTGTAGTTTTGTTTCATTATCAAGATCTGAAATATTTTAACAAATGTAAGTCGGTTGGTGGGACCTGGCAAGCTCTGGAAAGAGCTCTGGAGAGGAACCAAAATATGTCTCTCACATGTTTCCACGCCTTCTTATGTAATAAAAACAGAACATGCTGCCTGAATGTCTTTCATCATTATGATTCTCTAAGGCTGTCTGAAGTGTATGGATAATCCCATTGTTACCTAATCCATCACAGTACTTAATATTCCCAGGAGCATCCTTCCGGCTTTCCATGGAAAATTTCAGTTTCAGAAACCTGGGTTTGGAAAGCTCAACATTCTTGATTTCAAGCAACGAATTGAGAAGCCTGGTGAGCAGGGTAAGCTTGAAGGGCGGGGCTGGTATTCAGATCTGGGTATTTTCACCTACAGTTCCCTCAGATGGGTTTTGCGATTAGATTTGACAGTCTCTGGAGGCTGTATCTCCACAGGCCTAGAGCAACCGGCTCACTTTCTAACAGTAAAAGGAAATCTGATCGAATGCAATGGGTGATAATGTCATGTTTTCCTGTGCAGTATTTATTTGTTTTGCTCTGACACTAGGTTTTGTGGCTCAAATTAAATTTTAACAAAGGCTGTCTGAGAGTTTCCCCTGGGAAGGGGCTGAGTCAAGTTGGGAGGGTAGAGCACTGTGGCAGATGAACTTGGGGCAAGGCTGCACTGAACATTTGGATGAAAGCTAAGGGCTCAGGATGACCACTCCACGTGATCAGGGGGACAAGGCCACACTGCAACATCAGCCAGGTGTGCAGTGAAGAGTGGGGTTCAGGGCGGGTGCAGTGGCTCACACCTGTAATCCCAGCACTTTGGGAGGCCAAGGTGGGCAGATCACTTGAAGCCAGAAGTTCGAGACCAGCCTGGCCACCATGGTGAAACTCCATCTCCACTAAAAATCCAAAAATTAGCCAGGTGTGGTGGCACACACCTGTAATCCCAGCTACTCGAGAGGCTGAGGCATGAGAATTACTTGAACCCAGGAGGTGGAGGTTGCAGTGAGCCAAGATCACACTACTGCACTCCAGCCTGGGCAACAGAGCCAGAATCCAGGTGCTGAAGATATAGCAGAAAACAAAACAGACAGTGTCCCTGTCCATTAAGAACCTGTTTTTTATTGAGAGTTGTGTATAATAAATACGTAACAAATAAAGCAGAGTATAATTTCAGGAAGTAATAAATGCTAAGAAGAAAGTTGAATAAGAACCACAAGATGGAGATAATGAAAAGAAAGCCACTTTAAGGATGCTTATCATATTTGAGGGACAACATCTGTGAGAAGAAGAAATTTGAGTTGGGGGGAGCTGATTAAAACCAGGGAATTTTCTGTGTAAAGATCCCATGGAGCAGTTCTCAGGGAGAGCAGCACATGCAAAGGCCCAGTGGTGGAAGAGTTTGGCATGACTGAGAAATAGCAAGCTCAGTGTGCCAAGAACAGGTTGAGCAAGAGGAAAACCTGGCAGGCAATGAGTTTGAAGACAGACAGCAGGCAGGTTTTAGGGCCTTCCAGGCCCTGGTGAAAAGCTTGAATTTTATTTAAAATGAAATGAGACATCACTGGAAGATATTTAATAGGAGAATTATTTCATTAAATTCCATTCTAAGAAAACCACTCTGGCTGTATGTTGTAGCACAAATTGGAGATAGACAAAGAGGCATGGCAGGGAGAACAATTAATAGACCAGACTGGACATTATGGACCAGGATCATGAAAATAGAAATAAATATCTCAAAAATATGTATAAAATTAGAGATAGAAATAATAGATCTTGCTAACAAATTAGTTGTAGAGGTTAAAAAAATAAGGACAGAATCAAGAAAGGGTCTTTGAATTTCAGATCAAGAAGGCAAGGATTCTGGGCAGGTTGTTCTCCTTATTTATTCTCCCTTAAAATTATAAACCACCATTTCTTGGTTACTGTAGATTTTTGCTCTCAGCCTTGTAACTGTTCATTTTTGTCACTTGCAGCATAACTACACTCTGCAAATGATCAAAATCAGCATCACTCCCTCTGTGGGGCTCTCAGAAACGAGTCCACTTAGCTCTCCCCAAACTCCACAGGGTTCCCCCAAATGGCAGCACTGGGGCCCAGCGTGAAGCAGCTAATGCTGTGTACGGGATGCAATTTCAAAACAACCCAGATTCATTCTAGCTAATCAAGTGGGCCAGAGGGGAGCGCTCATCAGATGTCCACAACCACACAATCCCCATAGCCCATTTTATATTCTCAAATATATTTCTTTGAATAATTTTTTGAAGTGAAATTGTTTTGAATTCCCATAATCTTTCTGTTGAAGTTTATGAAAAAAAATAATTCATGTGCTCTTCTGGATATAAAATATAACTAGAGAAGTAAAGCAAAAATAAAATCAATTCCATGTTAGGAAAGGAAATTCAGAATTTATACAATCGATGAAGAAAGCTGGGACATAATTAATTAGCAACTATTCTTAAATTTGGATGAGCAAATGTGTTCTGTTTTTATTGTGGAACGCTGGGCTGTGGAGACGTTCTGGATCTGATGCCAATCAGCCTCCCATTTTTACTTAATTAAAGTGTCATCTGGAGCTCCTGCTGGCATAAAATGGTTTCAAGTTCTCCTGTTTTTCTTTTGCTTTCTTGTCAAAATCCATTTACTAAATGGTACCAAAAACTATCTTTTAATACAGAAAATGTAGAGGTGTGGATAGGTATGCAGAACAGGATCTGTGGAAGCAGATAAACTCACCTGAATCCAAGCTCTGTCACTTTCTAGCGCCTGCTCTTTGCTATTATTTCACCTTTCAAATCCTTAGTTTCCTCACGTGTAAAACAGGTAAAAATGCTCACTTCATAATGCTGTTGTTAGGACTAAATGACATAGAGTAAGGACTTAATGAATGAATGGTTGTTCTTTTGTAATAATTATAGACTCATAGGAAATCGCACAAAGAATATGGAGACATCCCTGTGTGCTTCGCCCAGTTTACCTCAATGGTTACTCCTTACATATAGTACAATATCAAAACCACAGAATTGATTTTGATATAATGTGGATGTATATTTTGAGGTCATTTTATCACACATGTGTATTCCTATAGTCACCACTACAATCAAGATAAGGAACTCTTCCATCACTACAGAGGTCTCTCCCTCACGCTACTCATAAAGTCACACCCACTTCTTTCCCTCACTCCCACCAACTCTAACCTCTAGCAACTACCAATCACTATAGTGATGAGTTTTCCATCGCTGTAATTTTGTATTTATATATAAATGAGAATGTTGATGTAAATGGAATAACCGTGTATGACCTTGAGACTGGCTTTCCTTTTTCATTCAGCATAATGAACTTGAGATTGATCTACGTGGTTGCATGTGTCAATAGTTCATTTCTTTTTATTCCTGAGTAGCACTCAATGGTATGCATATACCACAGTTCGTTTAGCAATTCACTTATTGAAGGACATTTTGGTTGTCTTTGGGTTTTGGCTATTACAAATAAAACTACTTGGGAACACCTTATACAGGTTTTTGTCTGGATATAAATTTTCAGTTCTCTGAGATAAACACCCAGGAATGTGATTGCTCAGTTTTGTGAACTTTTTATCAAATTCTCCTGTTATGAGTCACAAGATTGCAGTTGTTGCAATACAAGAGATTGCCAATAAGCTCCACCAAAGGCAAGGAGAGGAAGTTGAATAAAATCCTTGGGGAGTACATTAGTCCATTTTCTGTTCTTTAGAATACCTAGAACTGGGGAATGTATACAGAAAAGAAATTTATTTCTTACAGTTATGGATGCTGAGAAGTCTCAGATTGAGGGATCACATCTGAAGAGAGCCTTCTTGCTGGTGGGGACTCTCTGCAGAGTCTTGAGGCAGCACAGGGTGCCATATGGCAAGGGGTAAGCATGCTTACATACTAGCTCAGGTCTCTCTTCCTCATCTTATAAAGCAGCAAGTTCACCTCCCGTAGTAATTTATTAATTCATTAATCCCTTAATGGTTTAATCCATTCACGAGGGCAGAACCCTCATGACCCTCTCACCTCTTAATTTTAGGCCTACCTCTTAATACTGCCATGGTGGAGATTGAGTTTCAACATGAGTTTTGTAGGGGACATTCAAACATAGCAGGTAGGATTGCAAAGCAATTATATGTTAATCGGGATAATTAATATTAGCTACTCCAACAAACAACCCCACAATCCTAGTAGCTCGAAACAGTCATCATTTTTTTCTCCCCCAGTCAATGTCCACTGTGGGTTGGGCAGCTCTGCTGAGTGACTCTCTCTCTCTACTCTGTGGCTCCACCCATTGCAGGGTTCTAACAGCTCTGTCATTTTTGCTTTTAGCTGGGTGGATGGGAGAGAAAGGAGAGCCCATGAAAAATCAGTCTGGATGTTTTTGGACTCTGGCCTGCAAATAGCATACGCTGCTTTTGTTTACATTCCATTAGCTAAAACCAGTTACATCACCTCCACTAACTACAAGCAAGGTTAGGAAATGCATTCTCCCGAGAAGAGGTAATGAAGCATCTATCTGGCTAGGCTCTGTCACAGAGAAGCATTGTATCACTAGTAAGCAGCAGCTGTGAACTAGCAGAGAGACAGATATTGTGTTATTGCTATTAAAGCATTGCAAGTTGAACTTAAATTTTGTTTGAGGTAAACTCAGTAGCAATCCTTGAATCACTTTCTATGAGGATGACTGACAGAACTAAAGGCAAGGTAATACCTGTAACACAGATAACAGTGCCCACTATTTGGTAGTCACAATCATGAAGGCAGCTGATGCATACTGCGTATATTAAATGCTCCTGACTGGAAGTAGGTGATCTTTGGGAAATTCAAGAGTGAAGAGGGGATGAAGAAAGAAGAAATGGAAATGTGCCCAGACCAGACTCACTGGCCTCTCTTGACAGCTTTCAAGGATTCTGCTCATTCTACAAGATATAGCCAGGCTAAATCCAGGTTAAGCCAGGATCATCCAAGGGTCACGTCCAGCCCTCTGACTGTTTTTGTATGGCTGTGAGCTAAAGACAAGGTTTATATGTTTAAATGGATTTTTTTAAAGAGTAAAAAAAGGAATATTATTTTGTAACACTGAAAATTACATGAAATGCAAATTTCATTGTCTATAACTTTTGTCAGATCTCAACCAAATTCGTTTGTTTCCATATTATTTATGGTTGCTTTCATTCTACCCCACAGAGTTGAATAGTTACAAGAGAGACTGTATGTGGCCTACAAAGCTGAAAACATTTACTCTCTGGCCCCAGTTTGTCAACACCAAGTATAAGCCATCTGGGCCTCATAGCTTTTCAAAGTTTTGAAAATGTTATTAGGTTCATGGAAAGCCATGCCTCTTTTATGCCATCTTTATTTAGTGACTTTTTCACATTGGAAAAATGCACTGTTATTTTTTAAAATCCACTTTTAACTAACCTTCATCATCTACTTGTCAGAGGAGCAGTCATCCCGAGCATTAATAATCCTACTGCTGAGCCTGTAGGGATAATGGTATTATCCTTGGAATCTACCAGCATCGACCTTAGAGTTTTCAGTCCTGAAAAAGAACTGCAACACATCCAACATTGCACCATCCTAAAATGTTACATAACTGTAGCATAGTCATATAATGTGACTGAAAACCTTCACTATGAAAAAGACATTCCCTGGGCATAAAGTGTACAGGTTTTTAACTGTATTTATAAATCGTTAGCTTTTTAAACTTGCTTGTTTCCCTTTGAACAACAAGTTCAAAAGTGTCAGAAAAAAAATACAAAGTTTTCTTTAAAGAAAAATGTTCCCATACTGGCAGTGTTGTGAAATATTTCATCTTTTAAAATAACCTCCAGAAACTCAGCTGTAACACCACAATTGACAGAACTGAAGAAGTAGCCCTTGGGTTATTTTGATATCCTGAGAGAATACCTGAATCTCTCTTCCTCTGATACCTTAGGAAAATTATCACATTTCATATCTCCTCAACAACTCATGAGATTTCCTTTTCCATATCTGTTTTTTTTTTTTTTTTTTTTTTGACAGGGTTTCACTGCCATCACCCATCACCCAGGCTGGAGTGCAGTGGTGTGCTGTAGGCTCACTACAACCTTCACCTCCCAGGCTCAAGGGGTCCCCCTGCCTCAGCCTCCCAAGTAGCTGGGACTACAGGTGTGCACCAACACACCCTGCTAATTTTTGTATTTTTAGTAGAGATAGGGTTTCATCATGTTGGCCAGGTTGGTCTTGAACTCCTGACCTCAAGTGATCTGTCCACCTCAGCCTCCCAAAGTGCTGGGATTACAGGCATGAGCCACTGTGCCCAGCCTGGTTCTGTTTTAAATGTGTAGTTGACAAGAGCACTGGCTTAGAAATCAGACTGCTCCAGATTCACACTCTCCTCTGGTACTTAAGCTCTGTGACTTTGGGTAAACTACATGCTGCCCTGTGTCTCAGTTTCCTCATCTGTAAAAAGGAGGTCACACAGGGCTGACTTCAGAGAGTTACTGTAGAATCAAAGGGGGTATATCATATAAAGTCCTTACCACAGTGCCTGGCACACAGAAAACTGTCAATAATATTGTCTATTATTAGTGATTTTTGTAGACTCACTATTTTTCAACTGCATGGTTGTAAAACGCAGAAATAGTTACAGAGACAAGTAGTGACCATTATCAACAAAATATAAACCATCTGTCAGTGAATTAAACAAATTCAAACAACAAAAAAAGGTCTCTCATTTAGCAAGGTACAGAGTGAAATATATCAGTTACATGGTCAGAAATATTACAGGTATTAACTTAAGCCAACATAATCATTTTGCATAATGCTGTCTTAAACTCTTAGTAAATCTTAAGATTTATATCACCACCTGATTAACTCATCCTGCCCCTATTTAAGTCCTTCTCATGATGAGGAAAACACTGTCCCTTGAAGCAACCTATTATGATTTGAAACACTCTTCCTTAACCTGAGCTGAAAATTGTTTCTCTAGTGCTTACAACCTTTGGACCAAGTCCCACACTCTGGAGACAAATCTAATAGTGCTTACCTTTGACAGGCCTTCAGATGTTTGATAACGTCCACACTTCTCCTGAGTTAACTTCTCCAGTTCCTTTAACTCTTCATCACACCACAGGATTTGTGGAGCCTTCATCATCTTGGTGACAAATCCCATTGTGCTTTAAGAATAACATAATCCCCTTTAAAAAAAAATCTCTAGACCCTGCCCTGTGGCAACTGAACAACCACCTAAATTAACCCAACTGTACAGCTGGAGAAAAGGATTCTAAGTATGTTCTCAGAGCAAAATTCAAAGCAACTTATTTAATGTTTTCACTGGTTCTGTTCTGCAGGTTAGAATAACATAACAATAATACTGAGAGACAGCATGAGAAACTAGAACTTTAGGACTCAGTGTTTAGATAATTTAAAATTGGAGGTCTTGTTTATTTAGTCCCCCATACCTCTAAATAGATTCTGAATGTCTGAATGATACTGAACCCAGCAATTGAATGAATGTGCTTTTCTTTCCAACAGTATGTCAAGAACTGTGAAGGGTCTGAGATTTTATCCTATTTGCAAACTAACAAGTGAGCCTGCCACCGTTTTGTGGATGCTGTCAGAAGACACGAGACTCCTGGGTCAGAGCCAAGGGAGTTTATTACCAAGGCATAACAAGTAGCCTAAGCTTCATGTTCCTGTTGTTTCCATTTGCCCCTGTGTTCCATGGGTGTGAGGTGGAACAGTGTATGTGGATGGTAAGATTGCAGTGGTTTGCATTACAGCTGAGAAACCTCAGGCTTAAATATCCCTTCAAGACTGCAAGCAAGCTTACCCAGCTTTTGCCCCAGAGGGAGACACTGTCTTCATTACACTGTACAGTAAACAAGCCTGCCCTCTGCTTCAGAGGAAGGTACTAATCTCTGTTTTCCATGGCTGTTCTCTATGCAAATATCCTTGAAAAGAGTCTATGACAAAAGCTGTCAAGGCCTCTGCTTGCAAGATGTGTGCAGGGCAAGAGACGCATGGAGAGTGGTCTCTCAGCACACCGTAGGGTTTTATTAGAAGGAGTACTTACTTCTCTAGAATATTAAACCAATCAGTAAGTATTTGTTGAATGTCTGCTTTGTGCTCAGCAGTTTTCTAGGTACTGTGAAGAATGAAAAGTCCATGGTCTCTTGATTCCAGGTACTTAGAATTTATCAGGTACTACTTGACCCAAAACAATAGGAAACAATGCAAGATAAGCGAAAGCTAAACTAGGACTTACGCATTCATTCATACAAATACATATTGCATGCCTCGTATAAACACCAGCACTTACTTAGTGCCAACAGTATGCCAGGCACTAATCTAAGCCCTTTACATTTATCACGACAAGCATGTGAAATACCTCCTAGTATATTCCTTTTTACAGATGTGGAAATAGAGGCACAAGCATGTCGAGTAGCTTGTCCATAGTCCCACAGCTAGGAACTCTTCATCGTGCCTAGACACTGACTCCGGAGCCACAGTCTTACCCTGAACACTGAACTGCCTACCTCGTCACAGACACTTATCCAAGCTGGAGCTCTAAAGTCAGGGCAGGGACAAACCCTGTCTTCATAGAGCTAACAGCCTCAAATGGCACACTTACTAGTCGGTAAGAGCTTGATGACAGGGAGAATAAAAGGGCATTTTTGACAGAAAGCCCAGTTCAGAAGTGATTGCAGAAATCCCTGTCCAGAAGTGTTGATGGCCTGAGCCAAGCAGGGGCAGGGGAAATGGGGAAGAGGGCACAGAAGAGGGAGAACAGAGACATAAAGCATGAGAGAAGTGAGTAACTGGAGGTCAGAGGTGAAGAGGAGAGAAGTGTCCAGATGGACCCTGGCATCTGGACTGGGTTCTGCATGCCTGTGTCATCTGCATGCACAGATGGCCCAAATTAATGAAACTAGGAGGAAGGGCAGTACTGGGGAAAGGACACTGATTCCATTTGGGACATGTCCAGTTTGAGGTAACTATGCAATGTCCAAGTCAAACGTCAGTTCGATCCAGAACATAGATACTAGTTGCCACCATGGATGTGTGATTTGGCCCAAGGTGCGTGTGGAGCATGCCAAGAGTACAGAACCAACCAGACAGCAGAAATATACTCCGGGGACAGGGAGAGAGGAAGAGAGGAGTTCAAAGAAAGGAGCGATCAAGCAAGCCTGTAGTAGCCAGGGAAGCCCCTGGAGCAGGGTTTTGAGCGCGCATTGGCAGGAGCAGCCTTGGTGCCATCATCCTGGAGAGTGGAGTGCACGAGGCAGTGCGGTCCAGAGAGCTCGTGCGGGCCAGAACATGCATTGTGATGGCATCATTTATAGTTCTGGGCCCTGGTAACTGGATGGGTCTTTGTTTCCTAAGTGCTCAGAAGGTGGAGATATGTGGGTTTGAAGGCAGAAGCCAAGAGATTTTCAAGTATGAAGGTATTTAAAATACAGTGTGTCCCATAATAGGAACTCAGGAGGAGAGAGATATCAATGTAAGATTTGAAGAGTTGGCTCCCAGCATACATAGTTAAACTCTCTCATCCATCTTCCTTATGAAATATAGATTTGGCTCTAATGCTGAGCTCTTTCAGGGTAGTCTTGGGCGAGAGCAGTGGCTGCAGAAGGGGAGAGTGGACATCTACTTATACTGTGAGGGTCTTCTCTGGGAGCCTTGGAGCACATGTCAGATTACTTCATCCCCCTGGTCACCAGCCTGATGCCCTTGTGACTGTCAATAAGTTCATCACTCCGGGAAGGTAGATTTACACTGGCAGGAGCTGTGCTCATCCTTATGCTACCACCTTGCAGTCAGAAGGAAGTTACAGTGACTGAGCCACTGCCCAGCTTTGGGGGAGTCATGGTGCAGGAGTGGGCATTTCAGACGGAGTGAGCACGGTCAGCCTCACAGGAACTTCTAAATTGGTAAATGTGAGAAACTCCCTTGGCAAGTGGCAGGCTGCAGATGACTTTTAAACAAGCCTCAAGAGAGGCTGAAACACTTAAGAATTGAGAGTCATTTCAGGGAGGGAAGAAGTACATCCTGACAGACAAGGCTGACCTGTTTCAGAGTCTCATCCTTGGATGACTCAGAGATGCTCTGCTGCCAGCAAGCACTGAGGAATCTGATCAAGGCTGCAGGGTGCTCCAGACACTGGAGATATAGCCAGGGAGTCAGTGCTATGCACTAGAGAGGAAGAACGTGGAGTAAGTTGGAATAATGCGACATTAAAATATAACAAAGGTTTTAGAGAGGCAACAGAGACTCACGGAAAAATTTCAGGGTCTGATGTGGGGAATTACACACATCTTGGAGCTGTGCGTCCTTCTCTTTGGCAGAAGGCTGAGAGTGGTCACTGAACAGTTATCCATGAAGTCACAGTTCTCCAGGAGGGTCCCCAACAGCTTTTCCACGTGCTATGCCTTCTATCAGGAAGATTCTCCAGCCCACTGCTTCCTCCTGCTGTTTGTGAAAAATACCTACTCATCTTTCCACACTAAGCTCAAGAGCCCCTCTTCTCCTCCCCAGGAAGGATGATCCCTCCTTTTTTTATGTACCCCAGTACCTCATATGTGTCTCTGGTTGAAGCTAGTATACTTTATGGGACCTTTTCATTTCCAGGTAGAATTCCTCTGGTAAATTCCAGCCCTTAAAGGACACTGACCATGTCTTATTATCTGATTCCTGAGCCCCTGTCCCAGTGCTTAGTATAAAAGAGGTACTTGGCAAATGGTGGGTGGCCACCATTCTCCACCCCCTGTTCACACTGCCTCCAGGAGAACAGAGTGCAGTGTGGGAGCCAGGACCAGAGCTGTGAGAGCTGGGGACCTAGAGCAGTTCTGGATTTCTGGGATGGATTGGGAGGAAACTGGAGAACTCTAGAGGAGGCAGGAAGCCAGAGTGACTGTGTGGGAACCCAGCACCTACCCAGCCAGCCCCTTGACTGTGGAAAGGACCCCTGAGAGAGGGAGTGGCCAGAGTAAACAACTGCTTCAGAGCCCAGAGGGGGAAACGGCTGGGAAGAAGGAGGTGGAACCAACTTCGTGGTGCAAAAGGCTGCTAAAGGCCTACGTGTTTTCTTTTCACTTTCCTGGATCAAAGAGAAGCTCTTGAGATAGGAAAGGTGACTGACTGAGTCAGGAACACTAGTCACCATGAATGCTTCCCTCGTCCTGCCTGAAATCCCACCAATCAGAACACCGGGAGATTGAGACGGTTGTGCAATGCGGTGCCTTGATGTTCTGGTGGTGAATCGGGTGGATGCACAGGTTCCATTCCTGGGGGTCAGGGTCGGGGATGGGGGGAGGCATTGTGTGGGAGGGCTCTTATTCCAGGGATATCACAGTCCAAGTCCAACACAAGCAGACGGAGCCTGGGTGTACCGGCCCCAATTTGTGTGCCTTCCCGGTTTTCTCCAACTGGTTTTCTGCTAGGTGTTGGAGATGATCCCCTAGATGCTAGGAGATGGCCTGGCACCGGCCCCATTCTCATCATTCTTGTAAGTTCCATATGCAACCCCTGGATTACCATGAGGGTGGCTGGGCCCCATCACCAGGGGGAGGTCCGTGTCCCCTCCTGCCACCTGCTATGGCCACAGTCTTGGGCTGGCATTACATGCGCCTCCATCCCTAGAACTGCGGCTTTAGGACCCAGCTTTCCTGATGACTACCAGGGGCCCAGGGACCATGGGGGAAGCAAATGTGGCCAGAAGCAGGTGGAAGGCTATAGCTTTTTTCCTTTTCCTTCTGCCTTTCTCTCCAACATATAATGTTCGAAAATGCAGCAGCCTCAGCCTCTCCGAAGATATCCTGGGAGACCCGGTAGCCAGCTTGGGAACATACTTTCTTATATTTACTCTCTCCCTTTCTAGGCCTCACCCTATATTTGCTCTGACACCTGCTTCCCTGGAATTTCATTTCCCAGCAGTGTTAGTTGTAAACTTGCATCTCAGGCCTTGGTCTAGGGCCTGCAGGCTCAGACCCTGGGAGCCAAGAAAAGGAGGGTCTAATAATCAAAGAAAGTACCATGGTAGAAAGGGCAAGATAGATTCTAATATTCCAAAAATACAATGGCTTGGGCTCTCGTGGACCCTTATTCTCCAGAGGTCACATGAGACAAGTTACCTGCCTTCAGGGTGCTCCCAGTGGTATCTGGGCACAGGCCCCTGCATGCGCCGTGGTTCCAGAACCTGGTGCTAGAGAAATCCCATGCTGGGAGGAGGGAGAGAGAGCTGAGTGCTGTGCTCCAGGGGCATGAGGACATGAGAGCAGGGCTCCCCTGGAAGACCGGCACAGAACTTGGCTCTTCTACTAGACTTACTTCGAGAATCCCTTTTCTTTCTTTGCAGCCTGAGCTGAATAGAAGGCCAACATGGGGAATGCAGCCGGCTCTGTCGGGGCCAGGGAGGGAGAGCCCCCACTGGTGAGGAACCCAGCAGATGTGGAGGCTCACCAACCCTGCTACGTGAGGACCTCGGCCACATTAGTCAACATTTTAAGCTTTAGTTTACTCGTCTATCCAATGGAAAAGATATTCAGAGAAATTATGAAAGACTGAAATGGGCAGAAGAGATTCCTGGGAGTATTTTCAATGGAGGGCCAGGCGTTAACTGTCCCAAGAACCCTTCCGGCCTTTGAGATTCTGTAGATCATCTTTGGTGATCTCTGAGGAGGTTATTTCACAACTTGCTAGAGATAAAAGCTAATTTATAGAAAAATGATAGAGATGCAACTATGTCATATGACTCTTTTTTAGGGCAATATGAATCAAATCTGTCTGGTTGAAAACGTAAGTCTTTACAAGTTAAATTCAAATTTGAACTAGTTTTACATTTTGTCAATTCCCTTATTAATGAATAAGCTAAGTAAAATCTTCGCTGCATGTTCATTTTATGAGTCATAGCGTTACCATTTTGAAAATTATCCTTTATAATGATATCAGTTGAAAAGCGTTGTCTCAGAATTAACTGAGATCACTTACATGACGTGTCCAACATTGAAACACTAAAATACAGGTCAGGTAAAGTTTATTTTGAAGTAAAAGATAACAGCAGAAAGGAAAGAAAAGGAGAAAATTACAGCTGAGCTGTGTGTGAGGTTTAACTGCATAATCTCATTTAATATCGACACCACCGTGTGTGGTAGTTTTCAAAACCTCATATCACAGATTAGGACCCAGGCTTCCAGGTGCTTGGGAACTTGATCCAGGCCAAGATGGTAGGGCATAGAGCTAAAATGAAAATCCAGGTCTGTCTGACTCCAAAAGCCCATGCAAACCCCCACCATACTCTGGCACAGGCCAAGAATCAGCAGCATAGTGTTGTGGCGAGGACATCTCCATGCATCACAGTGGGTGCTGCAGGTGGGGAGAGAGAAGACAGCTGAGAACACTGGGCACCCAGAAGGGGCACCAGAAGGAACAAGGCAAAGAAGAAAGCTGTCAAAAACTGAGGACTTCCAGCCTTTGGCTGGCACAGGCTGTGTTCCCCACTGTGTTCTTCCTACTCTTCTGCCCCATAGAAAGCTGAGTTCAGGCCGGGCGCGGTGGCTCAAGCCTGTAATCCCAGCACCTTGGGAGGTCGAGACGGGCGGATCATGAGGTCAGGAGATCGAGACCATCCTGGCTAACACGGTGAAACCCCGTCTCTACTAAAAAATACAAAAAACTAACTGGGCGAGGTGGCTGGCGCCTGTAGTCCCAGCTACTTGGGAGGCTGAGGCAGGAGAATGGCATGAACCTGGGAGGCGGAGCTTGCAGTGAGCTGAGATCCGGCCACTGCACTCCAGCCTGGGTGACAGAGCGAGACTCCGTCTCAAAAAAAAAAAAAAAAAAAAAAAGTTGAGTTCAAGGAAATTCAAGTTCACCCTAACCTTATACCTTTATCTAAGCAGAGACATTAACATTTTCAAAGACCTAAAAGTCACTCTTGTAGGCCATGGGCAATTGTCAGTGACAAGATAGAACTGAGGACCCCTGACTCATAGGATCATGTACCTGCCCCCAAACCACATTCCTCTGAAGGCACTAGAGAGCCATTATTCATCAGACTGGTGAACTCTCTGAGAGTTATTTATAATATGATTCATCAAACCACTGGCCAATGTGTCAAGACTCTTAAAAGGCTGAATATTTCCCCGTTTGTTTTTCAATGGAAAAATAAATAAGAATGCACAGCTAGTGGTTAGGGAAAAGTTAAGACTGAGGATATATTAGCACATTTTAATTGTTTCACCATTATTTTTATTGGCAAAGAAAGTGAGGGCCACAAAAAAGTACAACCAAGAAACACCTGTGGGAGCTCTGTTGTGTACCAGTCTGCTTAAATGGATCTGCTATGGGCTTTCTGGTTACGCTCCACATCTAGCTCTGCACATCCTTGATATCTCAACAAAACCAATGTCTGCCTCAGACTCCGTGGGCCTTTTCAGTGATTTTTCAGTTTATTCTAATGTATCCTCTTTCCAGGGTAGTATATGGTCCCAAGTGCTCATTCAAATTATCTTTGCAATATTTTAAATTACTATTCCTTTTCCTTACCTTATACTCTGACTAGTGATTTGGAAATACCTAGGATTTTTTTTGAAGAAGAAAAAATATTCTGGGTATGTTCTTGGTAAGTGAGAGCAAAATGTCAAACTTTCAAAATGAAAGTATATTTCCTAAATTATGAAACAAAGGACATTTCCAATGGACCATTTTTCTTCTCCTGACCTACCGGAGGTCATTTCAGTTAAAGCCCTTTGAGGATGAAGTGGCTACATTTTTATCCAACTGCATGCCCAGGAGTCAGGGAAGGGAGCCTCTTCTCCTTCCTTAACAGGCTTTTGGACAGCTAATGTAATCTCTCATCTAAAACAGACTCAAACCTTATTAGAAGCTACACCAAATATCCTTCAAATGATTGTGAAGATAACAGTAGATTATGCTTCCTGATGAAGTACAGTAATAACTGCTTAACTTCCTAGAATTCCTGTCCTCACATTTTTCCTGAAGGATATACAGCATACAAAATACAAAAATCATGAATAATAATAAATTACTAATAATCAACTAGAAACTTCTCCTAATTTGATTCCTTAAAATGATAACTTGGACTTTATATACTAGCATAAGAAGAATGCAACCCACTTGATATTTTTGACAAAATTTTACTGTCATTTAGTCACTTGACATTTGTCCAATCAGTTAAAGCAACCATATTATTTAAAAATACACTGTTGAAGAAAAAATTAGTAAGGACAGCATGGTCATTAAAACAGGTCATTTTCTGGTGTTTAGTCTTGACTAAATCTACTAAACTTACCGAGTGAACCACTTAAAATGACCAAAAGAGAGAAGCAAAATTCATTTCTCAAACTATTGGTTGATTGATTGTAAAATAGAAAATCATTAAAAGATATATAGTGATCTATATACATCTGCTCCTTTCAGTCTCTACATAGAGAGAAATTGCTTATCACTTGGCCCAAACCAGGAATAAGGAAGATTTTCCATATGGTGGGCAAATGATCCATAGTAAAATAATAATAATAATAATAATAATAATAATAATAATAATACCAACTACTACATAGGTCATGCCTTATATTAAATATTAGTTGTTTCTGGATACATACTAATGGCAATAATATTAACTACTAAGCTTATAATCAATATATCTTAGTAAATTGTAGTAAGACAGTTCCATAATCATAAACTAGGAATGAATACACGAACAGTGCTGCTAAAATCCTGCATTATTTATTGCAAATCCTCTGTAAATAAGGAGTGGGTCAATCTCAACACTAGACTGTGAATTCCCTCCCCAGGACTGAAGTACCAAAACATTTTGGGAATAGTAGAGAATCTTTGTTTATTTTTAAGGAAATACTAACTTCTCTGAGGATACACAATTTCTTACCAATTCTGGCAGTACATTCCAGAATGCTCTGATGTTAGGATATCTCTTTATGGCAAAGGCACGTCTCTTCTCCTTAGTCCTTTATCCCGAGGTAAGGACCTTGGGATGTCATTATACACCTTGTTCTATGATGGCTTCAATGTGAGTTGTGTTCAGTGGTGCTCAAGCACAGCTGCTAGGCTTCCCTAAGCATGAAACTTGCTTGACTATCTGCCTGTACCCAGCAATAGAAAAAGAACACCTCATTCTCCTTTTCCTGCCATCCACAACAAATACCAACTGATGATTCTGTAAATTGTGCCAAGAGAACTTGTAACTTGTCCCTGAATTTAACAGATGTTCACTGACAGCATAAAGAATGGAAGCACATTGCAAAACATGTTGGGTCAGAGGCTACTCTGGTATCTCATCCCAGGCACAGCTTCATAGGACTTTTTTCCATGTTCTTCTCTTTGTTTGGGTGGCCGAGTTTTGTTGTAACCATTGTAATTTGTCAGGAACACTACAGCGAAGACTACAACAAAACTAACCTGTATTTTCGGGTTTTGTCCTAGAGAGTTTATGTGTATAGATTTGTTGCCTCAACAAAGAGACTAGTTGTTTCACTGCTATGAAATATAACTCTGCAACTAGCACCATGTTAACTTAGCTACTAGATAGCTGTGAATGGAGACTTGATATACACCAAGGGAGCTCAGTGAGTTCTAAGAATAAAGGGAGACACTGGATGGAAATGCTCTCTCAAAGAAATTATCCTGTACTTTCAGGCTTATTAAATCTGTATTGCTTTAAGATGATTATGATTAAAAATTCAAAAATAGGATATGTCAAGATTATACTTTTGAATTACATTCTTGCAATAACTAAGTTAAAGCACTTATAAATGTGTTCTTTAAGCCCACATTGCCAAGACAATCCTAAGTCAAATGAACAAAGCTGGAGGGATCACACGACCTGACTTCAAACTATACTACAAGGCTACAGAAACCAAAACAGCATGGTACTGGTACCAAAACAGAGATATAGACCAATAGAACAGAACAGAGCCCTCAGAAACAATACCACACATCTACAGCCATCTGATCTTTAACAAACCTGACAAAAACAAAAAATGGAGAAAGGATTCCCTATTTAATAAATGGTACTGGGAAAATTGGCTAGCCATAAGTAGAAAGCTGAAACTGGATCCTTTCCTTACTCCTTATACAAAAATTAATTCAAGATGGATTAGAGACTTAAATGTTAGACCTAAAACCATAAAAACCCTAGAAGAAAACTTAGGGAATACCATTCAGGATATAGGCTTGGGCAAGGACTTCATGTCTAAAACACCAAAAGCAACGGCAACAAAAGCCATAATTGACAAATGGGATCTAATTAAACTAAAGAACTTCTGCACAGCAAAGAAAGCACCATCAGAGTGAACAGGCAACCAACAGAATGGGAGAAAATTTTTGCAATCTACTCATCTGACAAAGGGCTAATATCCAGAACCTATAAAGAACTCAAACAAATTTACAAGAAAAAAACAAACAACCCCATCAAAAAGTGGGCAAAGGATATGAACAGATATTTCTCAAAAGAAGACATGCATACAGCCAACAGACACATGAAAAAATGCTCATCATCGCTGGCCATCAGAGAAATGCAAATCAAAACCACAATGAGATACCATCTCACACCAGTTAGAATGGCAATCATTAAAAAGTCAGGAAACAACAGGTGCTGGAGAGGATGTGGAGAAATAGGAACACTTTTACACTGTTGGTGGGATTGTAAACTGGTTCAACCATTGTAGAAAACAGTCTTTCTAATATTTGTGTATTTGTCATTTATAAAAACATAAGCATTCACTCATGTTTTTAAAAACTCCTTATAAACACAATTTCCTTACAACACATACAGTTTCACTGTGAAGATATATCACAGCTGATCACTTACCATCGAACATTTAGACTGCTCCCAAACTTCACTATTATAAATATCACTGGAATGCATATGTGTATGCAGAAAGAAGTCTTTCCCAATTCATTTAATTAAAGCACTATCTACAAGCATAAAGTTTTCTCATACATACTGCAAATTGCTTTTCAGTATTTTTCTCCCACTGGTAAATGGATAAGAATCCACATTTCACCAAATCCTGTTATTATTTTTAAAATATTTTCTAGTAGAAAAGGAGAGGAAATTCATGTTCTGTGTAAGCTCCATTTCTTTGACTATTTGTGAGGTTGAACAGTTGTCTAAGTTTATTAATCACTTATATGATCACATTCATGAATTTCTTTTTTTTTTTCATGTAACTTGGCCAGCTGTCTACTTGAAGTCCTAGTGTCTCCTTTATTGATTTGCATGATACAATTATAGCAACGTTTTAGTGTATCTGTCTAGTAATTTTTTCCAGTTTCTTTGCTTTTGTTATTATTCCTCGTTATTTTTATAGAAGTTTTAAATTTTAATGCACTAGAAATTATTAAATTCTTCTCTTTTCCACCAATGAGTTTTAGTCTTTGAAAGTTCTTTCCAACTCAGAGAGTAAATAAATATAAAATGATACTTTTTTCAAGCTTTCTAGAACGCTTTTTGTTGTTCTACTATTTGTTTTTACATTTAATTCATAAATCAAGCTGTAACAGTTATTTGGAAGTTCTGGGTAAAATAAGGCTTTAAAGCGATTTCCCCAAATAGTTATCTTTAATATTTAAATAGATACCATGTGTGCAGATGTGTATTGGAGAATTAAATTGGCTTTACATAGCTTAAAGAGAAAGAATTAGAACCACTTCATTAAGTTATAAATTGTTGGCCACATTAAAGAAAAGAACATTGTTAGTGGTGATAATATTTAAAATATTAGGCTGGTGTGGTGGCTCACACCTGTAATCTCAGCACTTTGGGAGGCCGAGGCAGGTGGATCACTTGAGGTCAGTAGTTCAAGACTAGCCTGGCCAACATGGCGAAATCCTGTCTCTACTAAAAATATACACACAAAAAATTAGCCAGATATGGTGGTGGGTGTCTGTAATCCCAGCTACTTAGGAGGCTGAGGCAGGAGAATCACTTGAACCTGGGAGGTGGAGGTTGCAGTGAGCTGAGATCGCACCACCGCACTCCAGCCTGGGCAACAGAATGAGACTCTGTCTCAAAAACAAATAATAAATAAATAAATAAAATATTTAAAAACTGTAATGGTGTGTACTTCAAGCATGCAAGTGGACACTAGCTGTAAAGAGCTGGTAATGGGCCAGGCACGGAGGCTCACGCCTGTAATCCCAGTACTTTGGGAGGCTGAGGTGGGTGGATCTTGAGGTCAGGAGTTCAAGACTAGCCTGGCCAAGATGGTGAAACCCCATCTTTACTAAAAATACAAAAATTAGCCTGGTGCAGTGGCAGTTGCCTATAATCCCAGCTACTCAGGAGGCTGAGGCAGGAGAATCACTTGACCCTGGGGTCAGAGGTTGCAGTGAGCTGAGATTGTGCCACTGCACTCCAGCCTGGGCGACAGAGCAAGACTCCATCAAAAAAAAAAAAAAAAAAAAAAAAAAAAATTGCTGGTAACAATCTTCAGGTGTGACAGTCCTGGCTGAAACTGCCTGAATATGAACTAGGCCATCTTGAGGTTAAAGGTACACTGAGCATATGCCTCAGTGAGCCCAGGAAAGGCCTCTTGTATAGGCCTAATTTTTTAATGCTTTTTTCACTTTTAATGCTCTGTTAACTTAGACAGCCTGGTAAAAAGGTACTCTGTCAATGAAGGTATTCAATTAAGTGTGGTAACCAACTAGGAGGATGCAGAAGAAGGAATTCTGGCATTTTATTGTGGAGCTGCACTAGTGGTTTCCCAGGTCCTGTTGTCAGATTCTTACAGCCATGGTGTATACAGTTGTGCTGGGGCCCCTACATCCTCTCCACAGCTGAAGAAGTGCTTGTGGAACTGTGTATATGCTTATAAATTTCCCCAACCCAGTTTCCTTATGATATGGCAGTCTTTGCTTCCACTAACATCCCAGCTGATGCCCAACATGAGGCAAACACAGCTTGTCTTGGTCATGGACTTTTGGAAAGCACACAAGGGGCTGATCACCACCTTCTCCCACTCAACACACACCTTCACCCTACCTGAGATGGGGGAGGTGAGACAGATTCCCACTGGGGATAGAGAAGAGTCACTGGTTGGAATTGGATTCTCCAAAACCATGAGATTTATGTGGCTTATTCCCATAGATCATGGAAGCCCTAGCATGGTGGGGACACTGTTAAAGGAAATATAATCATATGCTTTGACTCTGTCTCAGAGTCTGTGAGTTATCTTGACCTTAAGGATAATCAAGAAAACACAAAACAGTCTCCAAATCATCCCTAGGCAATCTTCCAAGTGGCTGGGGCAGTCTGACCACTTGGGCCTGAAGCTTTCCATTACCCAGCACAATAGCCAAGGGTTTTTTGGAGATAAATAAGTATGAGTAGAATTTGACAATACACAGAAAGAGAATTAAGCTCCTCTGAATGTTATATCTATTAGGATGAATTAAAGATAGTTCATTTTAATGATGAAGTATTCACATCAATGCAATTGAATGAAATCCCATATTAGGTAAGGGAAGGGGGTGATTAATTCAGGACCTTTAGTTGCAGAAAGAATTTTCTAGACTTACCAATAAAATATTTCTAACTCATTTTTGAATTATGGGATCCACGAAACCAGGTTTACATTTGTGATCAGAGGAGACTTCTCCAGAAATCTACATATAACATTGGATAATTAATACAGAGACGCTAGCTTCCTTAAGAGTGCTAGAGGTATTTAACATGGTTGTATCCTGGGAGTCAGAGGGGACCTCCTGACAATATGCTTTTTCTGCAAAAATGCTGGCTGAGTTAACCTGAGCAGGGTCTTCAAATTAAATGCCCATAGTCTGACTGCTTTGGCAGTGTGTGAATGTGAGGTCTTGTAAGAGATTGAATAGTTATTTATTTATTTATTTTTATTTTTTGTTTTTCTTTATTTCTTCTTAAAAAAAAAAAAAAACGGATACATCCGCAGAACGTGCAAGTTTGTTACATAGCTATACATGTGCCATGGTGATTTGCTGCACCTATCGACCCATCCTCTAAGTTCCCTCCCTCACCCCGACTCCCCAACTAGCCCTGGTGTGTGTTGCTCCCCTCTCTGTGTCCATGTATTCTCACTGTTCAACTCCCATTTATGAGTGAGAACATACGGTGTTTGGTTTTCTGTTCCCGTGTTAGTTTGCTGAGGATGATGGCTTCCAGCTTCATCCATATCCCAGCAAAGGACATGATGACATGACCTCATTGCTTTTTATGGTTGCATAGTGTTCCATGGCATATATGCACCACATTTTCTTTATCCAGTTTATCATTGATGGACATTTATGTTGGTTCCATGTCTTTGCTATTGTGAACAGTGCTGCAATAAACGTACGTGTGCATGTGTCTTTATAGTAGAATGATTTCTATTCCTTTGGGCATATACCCAGCAATGGGATTGCTGGGTCAAATGCTATTTCTGATTCTAGATCCTTGAGGAATTGCCATACTGTCTTCCACAATGGTTGAACTAATTTACATTCACATCAGCAGTGTAAAAGCATTCCTATTTCTCCACAGCTTCACCAGCATCTATTGTTTCTAGACTTTTTAATAATCACCATTCTGACTGGCATGAGATGGTATCTCATTGTGGTTTTGATTTGCTTTTCTCTGGTAATCAGTGATGTTGAGCTTTCTTTCATGTGTTTGTTGGCCATGTAAACGTCTTCTTTTGAGAAGTATCTGTTCATATTCTTTGTCTACTTTTTGATGGAGTAGTTGGTTTTTTCTTGTAAATTTGTTTAAGTTCCTTGTAATGCTGGATATTAGACCTTTGTCCAATGGGTAGATTGCAAAAGTTTTCTCCCATTCCATAGGTTGTCTGTTCACTCTGATGATAGCTTCTTTTGCTGCGCAGAAGCTCTTCAGGTTAATTAGATTCCATTTGTCAATTTTGACTTTTGTTGTCATTGCTTTCAGTGTTTTTGTCATGAAGTCTTTGCCCATGCAGGTATGGTTCTTTAGGACCAACAAATTCCTTAAAGAAGATGTAGCTAAGAATCTCCAAATGTAATCCAGACCTATGCTTAAGGGGAGAGAGCAGAGTTGTGTCCTGTTGGTTCATGCTTTCATGATGGAAAGGCTTGCAAGTCCAGGCTGTTTCTACCATCCCCAGCTTACCTTCTTTTCCACTTCAGGGGTTTTCCTAGAGTTGAACAGGTAGAACGAGATAACCCTCTGGCTGCCTCATTCCACTCCACCTTGAGACTCTTATATTAGAGCTCTGAAAGTAGAAAATAATGATAAAGCTGCCTCCTGGACCTACTTTTCTCTCATGTGCAATGTAAAACAAGCAGCTCTTGTTGCTTTCTTGTGTTTATGGCAAATGCTTTTCAAGAAGATGCAGGAACCTGCAAAATGCATGCTGGAAAATTACTTAGGGGCACTCAGTTCCACCCTCAGCATATCCTGAGCAGTGGCTACAATTTCTTTGTAGAAATCATGCTCAAATACCCTGAAGACAAAAAGTCCTTAAAACATCACAGCCTTTACAGTCGGGAGATGAACATCCACAGGCTGGCCCCAACTGCACCATACCAAGATAAGTATGGACCTGCAGGATAGCCTAGGCTGTGCTGCAGCAACAGACCAATAGAAATATCAAGGGTTTCAACACATAAAGTTTTGCTTATTCAAAGTCTACTAGGAGCCCATTGGTTCTGTAGAGCAGCTTCTTTTCAAGCAATGACACAGGGATCCAGACTGACTTCATTGAGGCTGTCTCTTCTCAATGGTGGTCAAACCGATCAACATGGGAGGGAAAGTGGGAGCTGCAGGTTTCCTAGAAGCTTTATGGCACCTTAATGGCCAAGTTGAGGCATAGTTCACTGCCTCCCACATCCCATGGGCCAGGACCAGTCACATGGTGCCAGTTAACTGTAAAGGAGACTAGAAAGTGGATGGTAGATGAGCATTAAATGTCTCTGCTACAAACTTTTGCTAGGTCAGGGAAAACAAGAAGAGAGACTCTCCTTTAGCAACATCAGATTTAGTAATATTAGACATGGATGCACAATACTCATTCTGTGCAATACCAGATTATTCAGGAATACAAGAGAGAAAAAAAGATGGAGCTGTTCCCATATCAATAGCTACAATTATGGCCTTTTGATACAAGCTTTCTAAGCTTGGTTACATTAATTTAGCTCTCTCATTATAAATGATACATTTTATTGGTTTCTAATTTCCTTTATTCTTTGTAGAGAAGTTTAACGGTCATCATAGCTGATTATAATGTACTTGAGAATGTTTTCAATTTAATTCAAACAAGAAGTGGGGTTTATCACATTTCTACAATAAATCTCATTATTAATTCATTGTTTCTTTCATCTGACATCCTTGTTTTCTGTTAGATTTAATTAAAAATCCATTTGAAACACATCTATAGCCTTACTAATATAATATTCAAAAGCTCTACACTATACAAGAAATGCATGAATCATGTCTCTATACTGCATCATTCTCTCATGGTAACTATGCTTTTTATTATTTAGCACTTAAAAATTCAGAAGATTCATTAATCAGTTCATATTTAATCATATCTTCATAATTTTAGAAGTTTGCAAGTTTTTCATAAATTAGATAATGAGCTTCCAGTAAAAATTACCTGGAATACTTTTGGGTCAAATTGAGAATATAAGGCAATGGCCCTTATACAACACCAAACTGATTTGATAATAAATTAATAATATGTCAAGTAAATGATAAGATTAACTATTACTTTGTTCCTTTTCTTCACAAACCTCTTCCTATCTCCACTTGAAGAGCTGTTAGCTCACTCAAATTTAAGACAGAGAATTTAAACTCTTCAATAATAAGAGCATTTCTAACTACTCATCTAGGTACAGTTGTGATATACTACCTTACTGCTCCAAGATATACAATGGCACTTGAATTACAAAGTCATATTTTGGTATCTATGAGAAGAGTAAGAGGCTGAACATACCTAATCTTACAAATAACAGTTTTCCAGAGTTTCAAGGGTCATTGAAGGTCATTTAATTGACTCTCCTATTCACTGTGTCATTCCTTCTAAAAATATTACTGTCAGGTAACCATCTGGTTTCTCCTGGAATGCTTTTAATGAAACGGGGTTCACAATCTTTCCAGGTCATTGCAATGTAGAAGCTCATTGTTGGATGTAATCTACTTGATTTGGAACAAAAACATATCTTTATATAACTTATTCCCAATGATCTTAACTCTACCATGTCTAGAAACACAATTTCTCTCCCTACTGACAGCTATGATGTCTGCCTTTAATCTTTATTTAATGGAAAGCCTAAATCCCTCAACCATTAACAGTGAGATGGTTTAGAGACTCCTTATCACATTTATCATCCTCTGCATTCGTAGTTCTCAGCTGGATGGGGATAGCCACTACTTAGAATGAGGGGATTGGGTTTGTCTGGGAGGCCAGTAGAGTTTTTCCCCACATTGTTCCCCTTACCTCAAGATTCTAAGATGCTTCCTAAGGAGGAAAGCCTCTTCTCCATTCTGGGAATGACTGGAGTGAGTCCCCATAACTGACGATTTGTGTGAGAAGCCTACTAAATGTCAGCTAAAATTTGTTAACATACTCTCCTAATATGATGTCCTAATTGTAATACAGAACTCCAGATGTAGCTTGATAATTACAAAATATAATAAAACTAGTATCTCCCATATTATTAAGATACTACCTATAGTGATATAGCTATCACTTGAGCTTTCTCGGACCCTAAAACCTAGAAATATACATGGTTTATTATTAGTAGTAAAAATACAAATTTTATTGACTTTCATCTGTGCTGTCTCACTCAGCTACTTAGTGCCTCCTGCTACCCCACCCACAGACACAAAGCAGGTATATCTTAGAATTTCACCAAGAAGTTAAAAAAACCAACAAACAAAACTGCAGTCAGTCTGATATAATGCATTTTATCATTTAATTCCCACAACAGCTCTGTTATGTGAGTTACTTTACAGAGCAAAAAACAACATCAGAGAGACTAAGTAATTTGCTAAGGTTCCATGTCTCTCAAAAGGCAAATTACTGTATAATTGCATAAATAATCATGAGATGTTGTGCAATAGGATAACAGATGATACAATCATTTAGCATAATGACTTTAAATTATCTTGTCTCAAATTTCTAGCAACCTAGATCCTAGATGACCATTCCAAATTATTATTGGTTTCATTGGCTATATTTTCACAGGACTGCAGACTCGCACAGCTTGTTCTGTGTGGTGATCAAGGTCAAGGCTGTAGTCAGGGTCTACATGCTGTTTTTCAAGGTGAAGGGCACTCACTAGGCATGGTCAAGCTATGCATTCAAGACAAATGGAAGTGAAAGGTCATGAACATGGTGACTGCTTTGAGTACTTGAGCATCTAAGGCCCTTCACCTCCCTCAGAGCTGTCTCAAATGTATCCTCAAACCACATTACCCAAATCTCACATCAATCTGAGTTCTGTCTCTCTGTCTCTAACCGGTCAGAGACCTTTGCTTTAGGCTCCTATACTTTATAGACCAGAGAAGTCGTTCTGCAGCAGGTGGAATGTGACTGTCAGACATTTCATGTCTGAGCTTTTATAATGCATGAGCAGGTCCAACTAATACTAATTGCAGGGAAAATGTTTCAGTGTTTAAATCAGAATATGCTCCTTATGATTACTTTTGAAATCTATCATATCCAAGCAGCTTATGACTGAGAACTCCAGAAAGTCAGGAAAAAAAATCTTAGTTTTGGGAATTTAAAGTCATATGAAGGGTGGGGCGTGGTGGCTCAAGCCGTAATCCCAGCACTTTGGGAGGCCGAGACGGGCAGATCACGAAGTCAGGAGATCAAGACCATCCTGGCTAACACGGTGAAACCCCGTCTCTACTAAAAAATACAAAAAATTAGCTGGGTGAGGTGGCGGGTGCCTGTAGTCCCAGCTACTCGGGAGGCTGAGGCAGGAGAATGGCGTAAACCCGGGAGGCGGGGCTTGCAGTGAGCTGAGATCCGGCCACTGCACTCCAGCCTGGGCAACAGAGCAAGACTCCGTCTCAAAATAAATAAATAAATAAATATAAAATAAAAAGTCATGTGAAGAACATGGTGCAGTTCATGACTCCCCCACAACTATGATGTCAAGTTGGTTGGGAGCCACCCCAGGAATATCCTGAGTTCTTTTCCTTGGGCTTTGAGCTAAAAGTATCTTTTTGATGAAAGCTACTCCTTCATGTAAAAAGAAATAGCTCCATAAAGGAGGCAAGCAAAATCTTCTGGACTGATTTCTCTTTTGGGATCAGATTTCTGGATATGGATAAACAAATTTTCCAGCCAACTTTACCATTCTTAATGCTTTATGTAATTTTAAAAAATCTTACCAGGATAAATTTTGTAACAGCTCTGAATTGAGTTGTACTCTCCCCTCATTAAAAATAATAATAAAATAAATAACAACAGATCAAAACACCATCATCAAAGCAGGAAGTTAGCTCAGGGCATAGAGCAAACGAAACACAAAACACACCCTCCTAGAAACTGACATAGCAGAAAAAGCATGGCATTAAATATCAAATCCATAGCTGATTGATCTTGTGAAGATCATATGAAAATTGGCATACAACAGGAAATGCTATTGAAATATTGTCCTTAAGTTTAAACCTCTCTCTTAGAAACAGGCATATATTTGGGCTCATACATTTATTCAATCAACAAATATCTGTAGAGTACCCAGCACGTGCCACTGAGATAAATGTTCTGACTTACGTTACTGGAACAGCTTTTCTAATCTTATCTATGATTTTTACAGAGAAGAAAATAATTTTCTGTTGCATGATTTAAAACTCTGAGCAACAAGCTGCAGTAACAAGTCATCTAAAGCACATCTGTTCACTTTTGGACTTCATGCCACCACTGCAATCCAAATATATGTTACTTATCATAAAAATTCGGGGTTTCTTCACATTAAGGTATTTGTATTCATGGAAAATTTGAGGTATGAGACCTATTTTTGATTGTTTTAATATGTATGGGTACCTGTGTCCCTGATTTCGGATCAAGTTGAGGAGACAGAATAAACTGAGAGAGGAACATTAAGAGAGCAATCTTTTGTGTGAGTAGGCCCAACAGAGCAATCCAACATGTTCTTTTGAAAAGTGTGAGGGTGGGAGGAGGGAGAGGAGCAGAAAAAAATAACTATTGGTACTAGTCTCAGTACCTGGGTGATGAAATAATCTGACAACAAAACCTCCGTGACATGAGGTTACCTATGTAATAAACCTGCACATGTACCCCTGAACTTAAAATAAATTTAAAAAAAAAAAAAAAGGAAGAAGAAAACCTTGGTTTTGGAAGGACTATGGGGGAAAGGGTAAAGAATAAAGGCACAGTTGAGTGGATGTGCCTCAGCAGGAGAGTGGGGAGTGATGACACTGTTTCTCCCAATGGGTGCCCGGGTTAATTCCCAGCTACAATCCCTCATAGTTGAGATGATGAGGTGGGCATTTCTCTCCACATCCATCTTGCAGAAGGCGAGAGACAGCCACCCTCAAGGCTACAGTGAAAAAGAGGACTTGTTGTTAGTTATTTAAGGCTGGGGAGGAAGGAAATGGGTATTCTTTTGGCAAAGCAAGAATAAAAATAGCGGTGGTGTATCTTTCTAAGTGGGGGAACATTCAAGGATTTTCCAGCAAAATTTTTAAAAAAGCAAAAGATTCCCACTATCTCCACACCTCTCTATAATTGTATGGAAGGTACTTACCATGAAACTGGCCAATATGAAGTAGTTATAGGCATAAGAATTAGAAAGGAAGAGATATAACAAACTGTATTTGTAGAAGGTATAATTATTAAATACCTGGAAAACCTCAAAACATCCATGAAAAAACACTACAGAAATAACAGATTTCAGTGAACATAGAGAAATTATTTGTCCCTATACATACATAGGATAACCTAACAAAGATAAAATGGAGGCAAAGACTCCATTTACAGTAGTAAAAATAATAACAGTGGTAATAACAGAAAACCTAGGCATAATTTAACAGTACATATCTAACACCTATGTGAAAACAATTGTAAAACACTCCTGAAAGACACAAAAACAAACCTGAGCAAATGGAATTACACTTACCTTGTTTAGGATAGGAAAGCTCAATACTCACTATGTCAATTCTCCCTAAATTAATTTATAAATGAAATGTGTTCACTACAAAAATATTCTTATATTTTTTCCAGAATAGGATAAGTTGATTACAAGAAGCAAGAATAGCCACAAAAAAAGTAAGAAAGAAAGAAAAAAATCCTGAAAAGCAGAAAAATGGAAAGGGGCAAGAAATATATCATGGAAATTACTTCACAGCATCAGGTAAAGGTATTATCTAATATTAAAACGTATTATAGTGCCCTCTAAGTGTAGTTATGTATTATTAGAGAGTGAACAGACAAATAGTAAACTTAAAAATAGATTCAATGGCATCTTGTCTCAATGGAGACAAGATGGACTTTTTAGTAAGTGCTGGAGTAAGTAAGTGGATGATTATATTTGTAAAACAATAGAATTGAATCCATTGTACTATGTACCAAAATAAACTAAAACATACCAGAGATTTAAATGTTAAATGTTAAAAATAAACCATATAGGTTTTAAATTCTGTTTATGTGATGTATCACATTTATTGACTTGCATATGTTAAACCATCCCTGCATTCCTGGTATGAAACCCACTTGATCATGATGTATTATCTTTCAGATACACTGTTGGATTCAGTTAGCTAGTATTTTATTGAGGATTTTTCCATCTATGTTCATCAGGGATACTGGTCTGTAGTTTTCTTTTTTTGTTATGTCCTTTCCTGGTTTTGGTATTAGGGTGATACTGGCTTCATAGAATGATTTAGGGAGGATTCCCCCTTTCTCTATCTTTTGAAATAGATTCAGTAAGATTGCTGTCAATTCTTTGGATAGCTGATAGAATTTGGGTGTGAATCCATCTGGTCCTGGACTTTTTTTTGTTTTCAATTTTTAAAATTACTGATTCAGTCAAAGACTTAAATCTAAGACCCCAAGTCATAAAAATTCTAGAACATAACATCAGAAAAAATTTTCAAGATATGGGCTTAGGCAAATAATTTATGACTAAGAACCCAAAATCAAATCCAACAAAGCCAAAAATAAATAAATGGACCTAATTAAAATAAAAAGCTTCTGCACAACAAAAGAAATAATCAGCAGAGTAAACTGACAACCCACAGAGTGGGAGAAAATATTCCCAAACTATGCATCCAACAAAGGACTAATACCAAGAATCTACAAGGAATTCAAACAAATCAGCAACAAAAAAACAAACAAACAAACAAACAAACAAAATGAAAAATCCCAACAAAAAGTGGGCAAAGAAGCTGGGCATGGTGGCTCACGCCTATAATGCCAGAATTTTGGGAGACTGAGGCGGGTGGATCATTTGAGGTCAGGAATTCGAGTGAGTCCAACCTGGCCAACATGGTGAAACCGCATCTCTACCAAAAATACAAAAAAAGTTAGCTGGGCATGGTGGCACATGCCTGTAATCCCAGCTCCTTGGAGGCTGAAGCACAAGAACCGCTTGAACCTGGAAGGCGGAGGTTGCAGAGAGCCAAGATGGTGCCACTGAATTCCGGCCTGGGTAAAGAGTGAGACTCCATCTCAAAAAACAAAAAATAAAGTAAAAGAAAGAAAGAAAGAAAGAAAGAAAGAAAGAAAGAAAGAAAGAAAGCAAGCAAGCAAGCAAGCAAGCAAGCAAGCAAGCAAAGGATATGAATAGACAGTTCTCAAAAGAAAGTATACAAACAGCTCAAAAACATATGAAAAAATGCTCAACATCGTTAATTATCAGGAAAATGCAAATTCAAGCCACAAGGAAATACTACCTCACTGCTGCAAGAATGGCCATAATTTAGAAATCAAGATCATGGCAGACGGGAGGCAAGACTAGATTGCAGTTCCAGGCAGATCAGCAGGTGGGGACTCATTTTGTAAATTTTAGCTCTAGATCGACTGCAAGAATAAACCAGCAATCTAGATAGGACCCACAGATGCGCTGAAGGAAGTGGACTGCTCCTGCGGGACCCAGGAGACACCCCCAAAACAGTGAGTGCCCCAACTGCGGAAGTGGGAAAAGGAGACCATCCTCTCCCAAACACACACCCCCACTGGAGAAGCCAAAGGTCTATTTGCAGAGAGGTTCCCGACTTTACCTGGAACTGAGTCAATTTGGAGAGCTGAGCGAAATACAGGGGTAGAGAAAGCAGAAAGGCCCTGGGAGCTCGCTGGGTCCCCTAGCAGGCCATTCCTGTCTGGCACCACAGGGTTCCAATGGGAGGGGAGCAAGGGGGAAAACTACACAAGGAGAAAGAAATCTCTAGCTGAACTTTGTAATAATTTAAATGGGTTAAGAAGCCTCCTGGCCAGAACTCAGCACAAATCAGTTGTGCAGACTCCACAGCAGGGGAAGAACCAAGCCCTTTTCTTTCCCTGCTGGGAGGCAGGTAGCCTGGGGCGGGTTTTCAAGCCTGTGTAGCTCTCTGCCTGGAAAGGACTGGGGACTGTTGTTGGGGCACAGTGGGAATGACACCCACCCTTCAGTTTGCATGGGAGCTGGGTGAAGCCTGTGACTGTCGACTTTCCCCCACTACCCTGACAACTCACATGGCTCAGTAGAGGCAGCCATAATCCTCCTTAGGTACACAACTCTGGTGACCTGGGAATCTCACCCCATTCTCCATAGCAGCCACAGCAAGATCCGCCCAAGGACAGTCTGAGTTCAAACATATCTAGCCCCACCCCGAACTGATGGTCCTTCCCTACCTACCCTGGTAGTGGAAGACAAAGGACATATAATCTTGGGAGTTCAAGGGCCCTGCCCACTGCCAATTCCTCCCCATACTACCACAGCTGATGCTCTCTGGAAAGTGCCACCTCCCAGCAGGAGACCAACCAGCACAAAAATAGAGCATTAAACCACCAAAGCTAAGAACCCTCATGGAGTCCCATTGCCCTGTCCCGTCAGCTCCACTGCAACAAGCACTGGTGTCTACGGCTGAGAGACCCATAGACAGTTCATATCACAGGACTCAGTGCAGACAACCCACAGTACCAGCCCTGAGCCACATAGACTCAATGGGTGGCTAGACCCGGAAGAGAGACAACAATCCCCATCAGAATACCACGACCGTTCTTCACAGACTTAGAAAAAACAATTCTAAAATTTGTATGGAACCAAAAAAGAGTTCACATAGCCAAAGCAAGACTAAGCAAAAAGAACAAATCTGGAGGCATCACACAGCCTGATTTCAAACTATACTAATAAGGCCATAGTCACCAAGACAGCATGGTACTTGTACAAAAATAGGCATATAGACGAGTGGAACAGAATAAAGAACCCAGGAATAAACCCAAATACTTATAGCCAACTGATCTTTGACAAAGCAATCTACAAACATAAAGTAGGGAAAGGACACCCTTCTCAACAAATGTTGCTGGGATAATTGGCTAGCCACATGTAAGACAATGAAACCGGATCCTCATCTCTCACCTTATACAAAAGTCAACTCAAGATGGATTAAGGACTTAAACCTAAGACCTGAAACTACGAAAATTCTAGAAGATAACAGTGGAAAAACCCTTCTAGACATTGCCTTAGGCAAGGATTTCATAACAAAGAACCCAAAAACAAATGCAATAAAAAAAAGATAAACAACTGGGACCTAATTAAACTAAAGAGCTTTTGCATGGCAAAAGGAACAGGAAGCAGAGTAAGCAGATAACCCACAGAATGGGAGAAAATCTTCACAATCTGTACATCTTGACAAAGAACTAATATCCAGAATCAACAATGAACTCAAACAAATCGGCAAGAAAAATACAAATAATTTCATCAAAAAATGAGCTAAGGACATGAATAGACAATTCTCAAAAGAAGACATACAAATGGCCAGCAAACATATGAAAAAATGCTCAACAACACTAATGATGAGGGAAATGCATAACAAAACCACAATGTGGTACCACCTTACTCCTGCAAGAATGCCGTAATCAAAAAATCAAAAAACAATAGATGTTAGCACGGATGCTGTGATCAGGGAACACTTCTACACTGCTGGTGGGAATGTAAACTAGTACAGCCACTGTGGAAAATAGTGTGGAGATTCCTTAAATAACTAAAAGTAGAACTATTATATGATCCAGCAGTCCCACTACTGGGTATCTACCCAGAGAAAAATAAGTCATCATCATATGAAAAAAATACTTGGACATGCATGTTTATAGCTGCACAATTCACACTTGCAAAATCGTGGAACCAACTGAAATGCCCATCAATCAATGAGTGGATAAACTAATTGTGATATATATATATCTTGTGTATAATTGTGTGTGTGTGTGTGTGTGTGTGTGTATATATATATATATATATACACATGCACAGTGGAATACTATTCAGCCATAAGAAGGAATGAGTTAATAGCATTTACAGTGACCTGGATGAGATTGGAGACTACTATTCTAAGTGAAGCAACTCAGGAATGGAAAACCAAACATCGTATATTCTCACTGATATGTGAGAGCTAAGCTAGGAGGATGCAAAGGCATGAGAATGATACAATGGACTTTGGGGACTTGCGGGGAAGAGTGGGAGCAGGGTGAAGGATAAAAGACTACAAATATGGTGCAGTGTATACTGCTTCGGTGATAGGTGCACCAAAATCTCACAAATCACCATTAAATAACTTACTCATGTAACCTGATACCACCTGTACCCTCAATAACTTATGGAAAAATAAAATTTCAAAAATAAAGGTTTATTAGTTTAAAAAAGGATTTTATTGTTGGCTTTTAATTAACATCTTTATTGATGATCTGAGGAAAGGGTAATCAGTTTGTCAAATTTCTACGTTATTCAATTAGTAACTATTCTAGAAAAAAGTTGGAGGATAATAAAGTGATACTAGTAGATTAGAGAAGTCAAATATTCTACCAGGAAAGGTAAAGAATAGACACATTTACTATCTAAAGAATCATTATCTTTTTTATGAACTAAAATTCAGAAAAAAAATCCCAAAGGATTTTAAATTAGCTTGATTTAAAGCAAAAGTTGGAGAAAGTCCTAGCTAGAGCAATCAGACAAGAGAAAGGAAAGAAGGAAAGAAGGAAAGAAAGAAAAGAAAGAAAGAAAAAGAAAGAAAGAAAGAAAGAAAGAAAGAAAGAAAGAAAGAAAGAAAGAAAGAAAGAAAGAAAGGAAGAAAGGAAGGAAAGAAAGAAAAAGAAAGAAAGGGAGGGAGGAAGGAAGGAAGGAAGAAAGAAAGGAAGGAAGAAAGGGCATCCACATTGGAAAGGAAGAAGTTAAATTATCCTTATTTTAAAATGATATGATCTTATATTTGGAAAAAGCTAAAGACTCCACCAAAAAACTATTAGATCCAATAAACAAATTCAGTAAAGTTGCAGATAGAAAAATCAACATACAAAAATCAGTAATATTTCTATATGCCAACAGCAATCTGAAAAAGAATCAAGAAAGTAATCTCATATACAATAACTATAAATAAAATTAAATATCTATGAATAAACTTAACCAAATAAGTAAAATATCTCTACAATCAAAACTGTAAAACATGGAGAAAGAAACTGAAGACACCAAAAAATGGAAAAAAAATCCATGTTCATGGATTGGAAGAATTAATATTGTTAAAATGTCCATACTACCCAAAGCAATTGTGAACCCAGAAAATCTGAGACAGGGCTCAGTTAATTTAGAAAGTTTGTTTTTGCCAAGGTTGAGGACATGCCCATGACACAGCCTCAGGAAGTCCTGACAACATGTGCCCAAAGTGGCTTGGTACAGTTTGGTTTTATACATTTTAGGGAGACATGAGACATCAATCTATATATATATAAGAAGTACATTGGTTCATTCTCGAAAGGCAGGACAACTTAAAGCAAAGGCAAGAAGACTTGACATGGAGAAGGAGCTTCCAGGTCACAAATAGATGAGAGACGAATGGTTAACATTCTTTTGAGTTTCTGATTAGCCTTTCCAAAGGAGGCAATCAGATATGCACCTATCTCAGTGAGCAGAGGGTTAAGTTTGAATAGCATGAGAGGCAGGTTTGCCTTAAGAAGTTTCCAGCTTGAGTTTTCCTTAATAATTTTCAGGGCCCAAGATATCTTCCTTTCACACAATCTACAGATTCAATGCAATCTCTACCAAAATACTAATGACATTCTTTACAGAAATAGAAAAAAAAAATCCTAAAATTTATATAGGACCACAAAAGACCCAGAAGAGCCAAAGCTATCCTGAGCAAAAGGAACAAAGCTGGAGGAGTCACATGACCTGACTTCAAATTGTACTACTGAGCTATAGTAGTACCAAAACAGAATGGTACTGGCATAAAAACTGACACATAGACCAATGGAACACAATAGAGATCCCAGAAATAAATCTATACATTTACAGTGAACTCATCTACAAAGGTGCCAAGAACACATACGGGGGCAAGGACAGTCTATTCAAGAAACGATTCTGGGAAAACTGGATATCCACATGCAGAAGGATGAAACTAGGCCCCTATCTGTCACCATATACAAAAAAATCAAATCAAAATCAATCAAAGACTTAAATCTAAGATCTCAAATGATGAACCTACTACAAGAAAACATTGGGGAAATATGTCCAGGGCATTGGACTGGGCAAAGATTTGTTGAGTAATATCTCACAAGAACAGGCAACCAAGGAAAAAATGGACAAATGGGATCACATCAAGTTAGAAAGCTTCTGCACAGTAAAGAAAGCAATCAACAAAGTAAACAGAAAACCCACAGAATGGGAGAAAACATTTTCAAACTATCCATCTGACAAGGGATTAATCACAATATATAAGAAGCTCAAACAATTCAACAGGAAGAAATCCAATAATCAGATTAAGCAATGGGCAAAAGATCTGAATAGACATATCTCAGAAAAAAACATACAAATGGCAAACAGGCATATGAAAATCTGTTCAACATGACTGATCAACAGGAAAATGCAAGTCAAAACTACAATGAGATAACATCTCACCCCAGTTAAAATTGCTTTTATCCTAAAAACAGGCAACAACAAATGCTCATGAGGATGTGGAAAAAAGGGAACCCTTGTACACTGTTCACAGGAATGTAAATTAATTCAACCACAGTGGAGAACGGTTTGGATCTTTCTCAAAATAATAAAAATAGAACAAACATATGATCTAGCAATCCCACTACTAGGTATATACCTAAAAGAAAGGAAATCAGTATATCAAAGATATCTGCACTCCGTGTTTGTTATTGCAGCACTAGTCACAATAGCCAAGATTTGGAAGCAACTTAAGTGTCTACTAACAAATGAATGGATAAAGAAAATGTGGTACATATGCACAATGGAATCTTATTCAGCCATAAAAAAGAATTAGATCCTGTCATTTGCAATAACAGGAATGGAACTGAAAGTCAATAAGTTAAGAGAAATAAGCCAGTCACAGAAAGACAAACTTCACATGTTCTCACTTATTTGTGGAGCTAAAAAAAAAATTAAAACAATCGAACCCATGGAGATAGAGAGTAGAATGATGGTTACAAAAGGCTGGGAAGTGTAGTCAAGGATGGGGAGAGTGGATGGCTAATGGGTACAAAAATATAGTTAGAATAAGATCTAGTATCTCACAGCATAACAAGGTGACTACAGTTTCTTGTGCATTTAAAAATAACTAAAAGAGTATATATTGGATTGCTTGCAACACAAAGAAAGGATAAATGCTTGAGGCGATGGATACCCCATTTACCCTGATGTGATTATTATGCATCGAATGCCTGTATACAAATATCTCATGTACCCCACATATATATAACTATATATATATAACTACTATGAACCCACAAAAATTAAAAATTAAAAATAATGTAAGAATATTTGACAGGGAAAACATTAATTCACTGGTCAACAAATGGGCAAAAATATGAAAAGTCACAAAAAGTGACATACAATTAGTAAAATAACATGATAAAATTTTCACTCATGTCAATGTGAAGAGACCACCAAACAGGATTTGTGTGAGCAATAAAGCTTTTTAATCACCTGGGCGCAGGCGGGCTGAGTTCGAAAACAGAGTCAGCGAAGGGAGACAGGGGTGGGGCCGTTTTATAAGATTTAGGTAGCTAAAGGAAAATTACAGTCAAAGGGGGGTTGTTCTCTGGCGGGCAGGGGTGAGGGTCACAAGGTTCTCAGTGGGGGAGCTTTTGAGCCAGGATGAGCCAGAAAAAGGAATTTCATAAGGTAATGTCATCAGTTAAGGCAGGAACAGGCCATTTTCACTTCTTTTGTGATTCTTCAGTTACTTCAGGCCATCTGGATGTATACGTGCAGGTCACAAGGGATATGATGGTTTAGCTTGGGCTCGGAGGCCTGACATTCCTGTCTTCTTATATTAATAAGAAAAATAAAACAAAATAGTGTTGAAGTGTTGGGGTAACAAAAATTTTAGGGGATGGTATGGAGAGATAATGGGCAGTTTCTCAGGGCTGCTACGAGCAGGATTAGGGGTGGCATGGGACCCTAGAGTGAGAGAGGTTAAGCAGAAGGAAGATTTTATGGTAAGGGGTTATGTCATGGGGTTGTTAGAAGGAGCATTTGTTGTATAGAATTATTGGTGATGGCCTAGATATGGTTTTGTATGAATTGAAAAACTAAACGGAATAAGAGAAGGAGAAAAACAGGTATTAAAGGACTAAGAATTGGGAGGACCCAGGACATCCAATTACAGAATGCCCAAGGGAGTTCAGCATAATTACTTGCTTGGTTGGTGAGTTTTTAGGCTCTATCCAAGTTTTTGGGGTGCAGTTCAAGTTGGACTGGTGTCTGGCATGAGACTGGAGCCTAATAAAAAGGAGCGTCCATACAGGAGCTCAAATGGGCTGTACCTGGTAGCATTCCAAGGACAGGCCTGAATTCTGAGAAGGGAAAGTGGTAAAAGTATTGTCCAGTCCTTTTTAAGCTGCTGGTTGACCTTGGTGAAGTGTGTTTTTAAAAGACCATCAGTTCACTGAATACCAAGAGCCTGAGAAACTGCTTGGTTGATTTGACTAATAAAGACTGGACTGTATAGAGGTGGGAAGGCCAAACCAAGGAATTATGTCTGACAGAAGGGAAGAAATGACCGCAGTGGCCTTCACAGATCCTGTGGGAAAGGCCTCTACCCATCCAGTGAAAGTGTCTACCTAGACCAAGAGGTATTTTAGTTTCCTGACTCGAGGCATGTAAGTAAAGTCAATTTGCCAGTCCTGGGCAGGGGCAAATCCCCAAGTTTGATGTGCAGGGAAGGGAGAGGGGCTGAGAAATTCCTGAGAAGTAGTAGAATAGCAGATGGAACACTGAGAAGTGATTTCCTTGAGGATAGATTTCCATGATGGAAAGGAAATGAGAGGTTCTAAGAGGTGGGCTAGTGGCTTGTAACCTACATGGAAGAGGTTATGAAATGATGACAGAATAGAATGGGCCTGTGAGACTGGAAGGAGTTATTTTCCTTGGTCCAAGAACCATTTGCCTTGTGTGGGAAGAGATTGATAGGTGGAAGTTTAGCGGGAGAGAAGAGATATCCTATATTTGTGGGTTAAGGTGAGAGGATACAAGGGGAGGATGGGAAGGAGGCTTTGAACTGGGGGAAAAGGTGGCAATGAGGTGTGGCTGTAGCCTAGGAATAGTCAGGGAAGCAGATAATTTAGTTAAAATGTCTCAGCCTAATGAGGGAACTGGGCAGGTGGGGATAACTAAAACAGAGTGCATAAAAGAATGTTGTCTAAGTTGACACCAGAGTAGGGGAGTTTTAAGAGGTTTAGAAGCCTGGCCGTTAATACCCACAACAGTTATAGAGCTAAGAGAAATAGGCCCTTGAAAAGAAGGTAATGTGGAGTGGGTAGCCTCCGTATTGACTAAGAGGGGGATGGACCCACCCTCCACTGTGAGAGTTATCTGAAGCTTGGCATCCGTGATGGTCTAGGGGGGCTTCCGAGGTGATTGGGCAGTGTCAGTCTTCAGTCACTAAGCTGAGAAGATCTGGGAAGGAGTCAGAAAGCCTTGGGCTAGAGTTCCAGGGGCTCTGGAAGTGGCTGCTGGGCGAGTTGAACAGTCTAATTTTCTGTGGGGTCCTACACAGATGGGACACTGCTTAGGAGAAATCCCTGGCTGCAGACATTCCTTGGTCCAGTGGCCAGATTTCTGGCACTTGTAGCAAGCTCCTGGGGGAGGAGGTTCTGGAGGAACCCCTGGCAGCTGCGGTTCAGGCGTTTGGA
>NW_012105831.1:1542365-1570532 GCF_000951045.1 Mandrillus leucophaeus
TAGTAGAATAGCAGATGGAACACTGAGAAGTGATTTCCTTGAGGATAGATTTCCATGATGGAAAGGAAATGAGAGGTTCTAAGAGGTGGGCTAGTGGCTTGTAACCTACATGGAAGAGGTTATGAAATGATGACAGAATAGAATGGGCCTGTGAGACTGGAAGGAGTTATTTTCCTTGGTCCAAGAACCATTTGCCTTGTGTGGGAAGAGATTGATAGGTGGAAGTTTAGCGGGAGAGAAGAGATATCCTATATTTGTGGGTTAAGGTGAGAGGATACAAGGGGAGGATGGGAAGGAGGCTTTGAACTGGGGGAAAAGGTGGCAATGAGGTGTGGCTGTAGCCTAGGAATAGTCAGGGAAGCAGATAATTTAGTTAAAATGTCTCAGCCTAATGAGGGAACTGGGCAGGTGGGGATAACTAAAACAGAGTGCATAAAAGAATGTTGTCTAAGTTGACACCAGAGTAGGGGAGTTTTAAGAGGTTTAGAAGCCTGGCCGTTAATACCCACAACAGTTATAGAGCTAAGAGAAATAGGCCCTTGAAAAGAAGGTAATGTGGAGTGGGTAGCCTCCGTATTGACTAAGAGGGGGATGGACCCACCCTCCACTGTGAGAGTTATCTGAAGCTTGGCATCCGTGATGGTCTAGGGGGGCTTCCGAGGTGATTGGGCAGTGTCAGTCTTCAGTCACTAAGCTGAGAAGATCTGGGAAGGAGTCAGAAAGCCTTGGGCTAGAGTTCCAGGGGCTCTGGAAGTGGCTGCTGGGCGAGTTGAACAGTCTAATTTTCTGTGGGGTCCTACACAGATGGGACACTGCTTAGGAGAAATCCCTGGCTGCAGACATTCCTTGGTCCAGTGGCCAGATTTCTGGCACTTGTAGCAAGCTCCTGGGGGAGGAGGTTCTGGAGGAACCCCTGGCAGCTGCGGTTCAGGCGTTTGGAGTTCTCATGTGCTGGAGATGTGACTGGGTTTCTCTCACAGTGGAGGCAAGGAATTGCAACTCACAAATATGCTGCTACTTGGCTGCCTGTACTCTATTTATTGTACACCTTGAAGGCGAGGTTAATTAAGTCCTGTTGTGGGGTTTGAGGGCCGGAATTTAATTTTTGGAGCTTTATTTAATGTCGGGAGCAGACTGGGTAATAAAATAAAATGTACATTGAGAATAAGATGGCCTTCTGACCTTTCAGGGTCTAGGGCTGTAAAGCATCTCAGGATTGCTCTAAACGGGCCATGAACTGGGCTGGGTTTTTCATATTTGATGAAAAAGAGCCTAAACGCTAACTGATTTGGGAGAGGTCAGATAAAGAAAAAGGAACATTAACCTTGACTATGCCTTTAGCTCCAGCCATCTTTTTAAGAGGAAATTGCTGTACAGGTGGGGGAGGGCTAGTCGCAGAATGAAACCGTAAGCCGGACAGGGTGTGAGGAGGGGAGGTGATAAAAGGATTATAGGGTGAGGGAGCAGAGGCTGAGGAAGAATTGGAACCTAGCTCTGCCTGGCAAGAAGCAGCCTGGGGAGGAGGGGAGACGTCAAATGGGTCTGTAGAAAAGGAAGATTAGAAAGACTCAGTGATGCTTCAGGTTGAGACTGAGAGGACAGGCTGGAGGGAAAGAAGGAGGACTTGGGACGAGTCACATTGGGAACAGAGACTAGGGAGGGACCGATGTGTAAAAGAATGCCTGGACATCAGGCCGTTTGCCTATTTTGTGACAAGAATTACTTAGATCTTGTAGGATGGAAAAATCAAAAGTGCCGCATACAAGCAGCATTGTAGAAGAAAATAAGTCATTTAGGTTTTAGGTCAGGTGTGAGTTGAAGAGGTTTTAAGTTCTTGAGAACACAGGCTAAGGGAGAAGAAGGAGGAATGGAGGGTGGAAGTTTGCCCATAGCAAAGGAGGCAAGCCCAGAGAAAAGAGAGAGTAGAGACATGGAGAGAAGGGGTGAGGAGTGCTTGCCCCCCAGGAAAGTGGAGAAGGTAGAGACACGGAGATAAGGGGTTGGGGGGTTCTTGCCCCCCAGAAAAGCGGTACTTGCCACTAAGGGTTAAGGACCACTAAGGGTGTAGGCATCCCTGTGTGGTCAGACACATCTGAAACGTGGGTTAATAATCAGGCAGGTGTCCCCGCGTGATTAAACACCAAGGGAAGACTGTCTTCTTGAGTCCGTGACCGGCGCCGGAGTTCTGGGTTCACAGATAAAAGGCATCTCCTTTCTATCTACCAGACAAGGAAGGAACTGAAATTAAGAGAAGGGAAAGATTGAAGTGTGGCGCCAGGATTGAAAGGAGAAAGAGGTTGAGGGATAGTGAGAGAGGTTGAAGAAGAGAGTAGAAAAAGGCCGCTTACTGGATTTAAAATTGGTGAGATGTTCTTTGGGCTAGTTAGTCTGAGGACTAGAGGTCGTTGGTGGATCTATCTCATGGAGCAAAGAGCAGGAGGACAGGGGATTGATCTCCTAAGGGAGGTCCCCCGATCTGCGTCAGGGCACCAAAATTTCACTCGCGTTGGTGTGAAGAGACCACCAAACAGGTTTGTGTGAGCAATAAAGCTTTTTAATCACCTGGGTACAGGCTGACTGAGTCTGAAAAGAGAGTCAGGGAAGGGAGATAGAGGTGGGGCCGTTTTATAAGATTTAGGTAGCTAAAGGAAAATTACAGTCAAAGGGGGGTTGTTCTCTGTCGGGCAGTGGTGGGGGTCACCAGGTGCTCAGTGGGGGAGCTTTTGAGTCAGGATGAGCCAGAAAAAGGAATTTCACAAGGTAATGTCATCAGTTACGGCAGAAACAGGCCATTTTCACTTCTTTTGTGATTCTTCAGTTACTTCAGGCCATCTGGAAGTATATGTGCAGGTCACAAGGGATATGATAGTTTAGCTTGGGCTCAGAGGCCTGACAAAAATGTTCAATGTATTTATTTGACAATGTTCATTTGAAAAATGTTCAAGCAAAATAAAACATTGAAATTTTAAAAAATAAATCAGATGTCATTTTGTCTATTCAATGTTGTCTATTGCAGCTGGATATTACTAAAAGCAATTTTATAGTAAATAGCAAAATATATCAAATATTAAAATGCTCATACCCTTGACCAGATCATTAAATGTCTACAAATATCTCTTTTTTTTCCTTCAACTTTTAAGTTCCAGGGTACATGTGCAGGGTATGCAGGCTCATTACATAGGTAAACATGTGCCATGGTGGTTTGCTGCACAGATCAACATGTCACCTGGGTCTTAAACCCAGCATGCATGCATTAGCTATTTTTCCAGATGCTCTCCCTCCCCCGACCCCTCCAACAGGCCCCACGGTATGTTGTTTCCCCTCACTGACCCTGTGTCCATGTGTTCTAATTGTTCAATCCTCACTTATAAGTGAGAACATGCTGTGTTTGCTTGTCTGTTCCTGCGTTAGTTTGCTGAGGATTATGGCTTCCAGCTCCATCCGTGGCCCTGCAAAGAACATGATCTTGTTCCTTTTGTGGCTACATTGTATTCCACGGTGTATATGTACCACATTTTCTTTATCCAGTCTATCATTGATGGGCATTTGGGCTGATTCCATGTCTCTGCTATTGTGAAGCAATAGTGATAGGCATTTGGGTTGATTCCATGTCTTTGCTATTGCTGCAATGAATGTACGTGTGCGTGTATCTTTATAATAAAATGATTTATATTCCTTTGGGTATATACCCAGTAATGGGATTGCTGGGTCAAATAGTATTTCTAGTTCTAGATCTTTGAGGAATTGCCACACTGTCTTCCACAATGATTGAACTAATTAACATTCCCACCAACAGTGTAAAAGCATTCCTATTTCTCCGCAGCCTTGCCAGCATCTGTTGTTTCTTGACTCTTTAATATTTGCCATTCTTGTGTGATATGGTATCTAATTGTGGTTTTAATTTGCATAGAAATATGTCTTAAGAAAATGATCTGAAATACAAATGCTTTATGTAAAAATAAATACATACATAAAATGAAACACAAGATGGAATGATAAGGACATTTTTATTTGTGATTATAATGCCATAGTTCTCTCAAAATAGCTCCTTTAGTTGTAACATATGTGGTCAAAGAGCCAATACAAAGTTTCAATGAATTGTGAGCAAATGAAGGTGCAGTAATGCATCGTGATTCTGTTTCTTTTGTCCATAAACAAGAGTGAATTTGTCCTTCTTTTCTCTAATTCTAAACAAAAAATTTTAACAGAGCACTAAACTTTATTTGGCTAATAACAATGACTTACTCTCCCTTAATTAATACCGCCCCATCTATACTTTTCTTTTTTATTCCCAATCTCATTTATTTTGAAGCCTGATCATTTGGTAGTTCCACAAAATGAACCTAAAGAAGTGAGCCTCATAAGTGAGCCTCAAAATGAACATAAAGAAGTGAGCCTGCAGATGGATGAATGCAGTGACTTATCCAAGGTGTCTTAGAAGGTAGATGATAGCTGTCAGTCAATATTCCTAACGCTACTCTGGTGCTCTGTTCACTAAACCACACCATACAGAGCTACACTATTTGTAGTTTTAATATATTTGAACTACTTGATCCTTGATATTAAAAACATGCTCTTTTTCAGATTCTGTGTCCAGCTATGCCCAGAATATTTGTAGACTCAGAATTTTGAGGCAATATTTTATAAAATTTTTCACAGTGTATTATCATTTTATATTTAACTGCCTCTGGGCATGATACGTAGAAAAATGAAGCATGCTTTAGGGAAAATAATGTAAGAGTAAATACTATATATTTGCAGGAACTAGTAAAGAAAGGTGAGAAAAGAAAATGGTATCAGTTTTCTTTATATGTGTGGGTATGTGTGTCTTACAAATCAGCAGAACAAAGCAACTTGGGATATACGTTCTCGGAATATATTTTTTTCTCTCAGAAAATATTCTGATGTACTAATAGATGTACTAATAGATGTACATGCTTTTGTGAAATCCATCTAGCTAAATGGGATAGGATTCCAGATTCTGTAATGCCTACGCAGGGTCTTGGGACTAGAGAATGATAATATATACATAATTGTTCTCAATTGTGGTTGAACTTTAGAATTTTCAGAAAAAATTCAAAGAAACTTTTAAAGTTTCGGTGTTTGAACTTTTGCAGTGGAACATAGACATTAGTATTTCCAGAAAGCTTCCTAGAAGATTCTGTTGCACAGTAAAAGTTAAGAACCACTGCGATAGGCAGTATCTCTGTTTGGTAAAGGATCTATCCTGTACTACATACAATACGACCAACGATTGCTACTAGCAGAGGGCCTGCTATGTCCTACAAAAAAACCTAAAGAGGCATAAAGGATTTAAAAGCCTCCTACTGAGATGGGTTAGAGGAGGGCTGCCAGGCCTGTGTTGCATTCCAATCAGGAAGGGTGCAGGAGCCACTCAATGGACCCTAATCCTAAACAGCTGACTAGTACAGTAACTTCACTGAGAAGCTGTAGATCTTCATTTTGAAAGCCATTTGATCTGGCAACTCAGACAAGTTTTAGAGAAAGCTCCTTGAGATAACATTGATGGCTAATAAAGTGCTTTCTCAAGGTCAAAAGCAAAGCAAAGCTAACAGGCTCTAATTTTTTTGTCTGAACAAATCTATAGATGTATTTGTCCTTTTCTAATTAATTTTCATGTGTAGCTCATCTCCCAACAAAATGCTAAAGCTGAAGAATCTCGAATAATATGTTTCCATATAAATTCCTTCTGATACTTGTCTCATGTGTACCCACAGGATTCTAATTTATGGAGGTGACTGACTAATGACACATGGGAAGGTCAATGGCATTGAAAGAAGAATGTATCACTTACAGTTCCCAAGAGAAAGGGACATGCCACACCATGCAGGGTCATGGATAAAAATGCCAGAGGTGGGCGGGGCCCGGTGGCTCACGCCTCTAATCGCAGCACTTTGGGAGCCCCTGGCGGGCGGATCACGAGGTCAGGAGATTGAGAGACCAACCTGGCTAATATAGTGAAACCCCATCTCTACTAAATATACAAAAAATGAGCCGGGCGTGGTTGCGGGCTTCTGTAGTCCCAGCTAGTGGGGAGGCTGAGGCAGGAGAATGGCGTGAACCTGGGAGGCGGAGCTTGCAGTGAGCCGAGATCGTGCCACTGCACTCCAGCCTGGGCGACAGAGTGAGACTCCTTCTCAAAATAAAAATAAAAATAAAAGTCAGATTTGTGTTTGTTTTTGTTTAGATGCAGAAGCAGGAGTGATGGTGAAGTCTAGCCAGAGCCTTTATTGGGTTCCTGCGGTTTAGGCAAGGCAGGGCGGCGGTGTACCCAGCTCAGGGCTGGCTAGTGTGGATAGTTCCCGCGGGCTCTGGGCTATAGGGGTGGTCTGTAATTGCCTGATAACTGGCCCTGGGAGGACTTGGGGAGGGTTTGGTGTATGAGAGTTAGATAAGGAGGTGGTTGGGGATATGGACCCCACATTGGGTGGTTTGCACACAAAACGGATATGCTCCAGGCCAAGCCCTTTACTTTCTGTCAGAATCAGAAGCCCTGAGAGGGGCAGTCTCTCCGCAGCCAACAAAACTTTTAAGATGTCAAAACATCACAAAGTACAGAAAGTAAGAGACAATTAATAAAATGCTTCCATCTGGACAAATAGGATGTGTGAGTTGGAGGGTGCTGGGGTATCAGAGGGTCATGTTGGGGGTAAAGTTTCCGTCAACCTCCCAGTGCTGCTTGTCAGTGACCAGGGTCAGCAGGTGGCCACTGGTGACCAAGGATATGGCAGGGACAGTTCTCTTTCAGTCTCCAGGTGAGTGAGCAGATGAAGTGATAATAAAGTCTCAAAGTCTGATTGTTATGGTTTGAAAAACAGGGGCCAGGTGTGGTGGGTCACACCTGTAATCCCAGCACTTTGGGAAGCCGAGGCAGGCAGATCACCTGAGGTCAGGAGTTCAAGACTAGCCCGGCCAACATGATGAAACCCTCCCTGTCTCTACTAAAAACACAAAAATTAGCCAGGAGTGGTGGTGAGCACCTGTAATCCCAGCTACTAGGGAGGTTGAGGCAGGAGAATCACTTGAACCCAGGAGGTGGAGGTTGCAGTGAACTGAGATCGTGCCACTGTACTCCAGCCTGGACAATAGAGTGAGACCCTGTCTCCAAAAAACAAACAAAAAAAAAAAAAGAAAGAAAGAAAAACAGGAGAGCATTCTTTATTCTCTGGTCCTATTTATGAGGTTTCTCCTATACATTCTTAAAACTTCATTGATACACTGATGTGAAATTAATAACCTTAGCAAAGACTAAGAAAACACGTTTTTCTTTTTCTTCTCCTATAGCAGAAAAAGAATGCCAGACACAGCTGAAATCTTTAAGGTTCTATACACTATTTGTAGCTTTAATATACTTGGTTGAACTATTTGATGTTTTACATTAAAAATAAGTTCTTTTTCAGATTCTTTGTCCAGCTATGCCCAGAATATTTGTAGACTCAGAATTTTGAGGTAATATTTTTATTAGATATTTTACAGTATTATCATTTTATATTTAATTGCTTCTGGGCATGGTATCTAGAAAAATGAATCATATTATAGGGAAAGTAAGTTATGACTAAATATTAAATATTTGGAGGAACCAGTAAAGAAAGGTGAGGAAAGAAAATGGTGTCAGTTTTCTTTGTGTGTGTGTGTGTGTGTGTGTCTTAGGAATCGTCAGAATGAAGCAACTATAACATTTCTTTGAGTTAAAATATACGTTGACACAAAATAAAGACTTCTTTGCAAAGGAGATTCATACTCCATAAAAGTCCAATGTTTAATATGAGTTAAAGAGTAAGTGGAGTAATGCATATCCCTCATGTTGTTTCATTTATGTGACTCAAAACTTTCTCTTTAGTCACTGGTATACTCAGCCCAAAAGAGATTACTTGGGAATGGCCGAAAAGTCCGCTGGTAGGAGAAGGGTAAATAAGAACTGTTAACAGTTAAGGCAGAGTCAATTAATTCCTTTCCCCAACTAGCTATTGGGTGGGATGTTGCATGGCACTTGTATGCAGAAAGCGTAAAGACTTCTATTCTCAGTTTTTGAAAATTATTACATCCAGCTAAAATTTTCTATAGCCTCACTTTGATGAAGATACTATTGGAAATCCGCTAAATAATTTTCTCCTTTATATTTAAATAGTACTTGTCGGTAAAAAAATTGCAGTGGCTCACGCCTGTAATCCCAGCACTTTGGGAGGCGGAGGCGGTTGGATCACGAGGTCAGCAGTTGAGATCAGCCTGACCAACACGTCTCATTAAAAATGCAAAAATTAGCCAGGCGTGATGGCATGTGCCTGTAATCCCAGCTATTCAGGAGGCGGAAGTTGCAGTGAGCCGAGATTGCACCACTGCACTCCAGCTTGGGTGACAGAGCAAGACTCCGTCTCAAAAAACAAACAAACAAACAAATAAACAAAGAGGAAATTTGTTTTTTTCTTTCTGATTTCCAAATGTTTAAAGTTTTAAAAGGTGACAACTAGCCTTATCTATCTTCCACTGGAGGATTAAAAGAAGAGTTTTATTGATTTGTTTCAAGGACATCTAGTTTCGTTTTTCACTAAATATTAATAATTTGCCATATTTGATTTCATGAATCATTCACTTCTGTCAATATTCTATATATGCAAATTAACTTTGTTGAATTTAATCCCACCTGCATTATCTATATTCCCTGAAACAAATTTTTCTAGGCTCTGTGTATGATTTATTATTATTGCTATATTTATTTTATATTTCTGTGATGCACAAGGTTGGAATGTGAGTGGGGGCAGACAAAATCTTTTTTTTTGGCAGAATTCAGTTTTAGTCTTCAGGTTCCACAAATAAGCAACTTCCAAACCAGGCAGTAGTATTGCTTGGTTTGACTTTGCTATTGTCCGTAGTAATCGCCAGGAGACATGTAGAAGGCTGTGCCATGCTTACTGTGGTGGGAAGTTAAGCATAGGTGGTTAATGTTCTAGGCTATTTGGTAATGGGAATGAAAGGAGCTTCAATGTAATATGCTACCAGGCATTTTTTACTGGATGACTCAAATTCTATATGACTGATCTTTAATGCCACACTTTAGCTACCAAACAGTTGTAGAAACATGACAACCATCCTAAATCGAGGTTACAGTCAGATTATCCATGCGTATTTGGGGTCCTCTTCAGAGTAGAAGATTGTTTTCAGTACTGTTGAGTGCAGATGAGGACGTGGGGCTCATGAACTGTGTCTAATAAGCATTAATCAAGAGCTATTCCATGGCAGAAACTTTGCTGAGCATTGTTAATTACCCATGGGGAAGCACAATTCTTGCTTTCAATAAATGTGTAATCTGTGTGTATATATATACACACACACATATATATGTATATAAAATAAATGCCATGCAGTATAGTATGTACTATAAAATGCAGGGTACAGTGCAGACATGAAAAAGAATGGCTGAAGCAGTTTTTGAGCCTACAAATCTTAAAAATCAGCAAAAATATTTATCAGTCCCCTAAAACTTAGAATGCACCATACAAGTAGGCACAAACATCATCAAATAAGAGCTAATGATCATTGTACCAGGCACAGGACTGAGTCATTTCCACGCATTATCTAATTCCATAAAAACCAGAGGAGGTAAATAGTATATTTCTTATTTATATGCGAGGAAACTGAGGCTTATTGAGGTGAAATATCTTGTTCCAGATCAGTGCTACTCAAAGTGGTCCCAAAAATGATGCTGGTTAGTGACTGTCACTAACTGATCCATAATGGTCACTGATCCATAATGAGTTAGTGTTAGAAACATTTGTGATTGTTGAATTGAATAATAAAAAAATACAAGTTTGCATTTTGTGTGTCTTTTTTAAAAAACTTGTGGCAAAATATATATAAAATATATCATTTTAACAATTTTTTAGAGTACAATTCAGTGACACTAACAATGCTTATAACGTTATACAACTATTACCACTTTCTATTTACAGAATATTTTCATTGTCTCAAACAAAAATTCTCCACCCACTGACTCCCCATTTTCCCTTTTCTTCAGCCCCTGGCAACTTCTGATCTAATTTCTTTCTCATGAATTTGCCTATTCTAGTTATTTAATATAAATGGAGTCATATAATATTTGTCATTTTGCATCTGGCTTATTTCATTTAGCATAATTTTTCAGAGTTCATCTATATTTTTGCACATATCAGAACTTCATTATTTTTATTGCCGAATACACCTTATAGAGTGCACTTTGGTTATTCATTTATCTGTTGATGGACATGTGATATTTCTACCTTTTGACTATTGTGAATAATCCCATTAGGAACACTGGCATACAAGTAACTGCTTGATTCCTTGTTTACAATTTTGTTGAGTATGTATCAAGGAGTGGATTATTGGCTTATATAGTAAATCTATATTTAACAGTTTTAGAAACCAGCAAATTGTCTTCCACAGTGGCCACACCATTTCGATTTCCTACCAGCAGTATACAAAGGTTCCAAGTTCTCCACATCCTCACCAACAGTAGTTCTTTCTATGGTTTTTATTATAACCACACTAGTTGGTATGAAGTGATACCTTATTGTGGTTTTGATTTTCATTTCCCTAATGACTAATGATTTTGAGCATCCTTCAATGTGCTCACTAGCCATTTGTACCAAGTTATTTGCCCTTTTCTACTTTTTATGTATTTTGTGGTTGACTTATAGGAGTTCATATGTATTTTGGATATTAACCCCTTATCAGATATGTGACATGCAATTATTTTCTCACATTGTGTGGATTGTACTTCACTATCTTTAAAGTGTCCTTCCATAGACAAAAATTTTTAATTTTGATGAAATTCAATGTATCTTTTTTGTTGTTGTTGCCTGTGTTTTTAATATCATATTTTAAAAACATTGCTAAATACATGAAGGATGGATTTGCCCCAGTCATGAAGATTTGCCCCAGTTTTCTTCTGAGTTTATAATTTGTGCTCTCAAATATAGGTCTCTGATCCACATTGAATTAATATCTGTGTATGGTATAAGGTAAGAGTCCAACTTTATTTTCTTGCATGTAAAGATCCAGTTGTCTCAGCACCATTTATTGAAAAGACTGTTCTGTAGGATCTTGGCATCATTGTCACAAATCAATTGGCCACGGATTTGAGGGTTTATTTCTGGGCCTTCAATTCTATTCCATTGGTTTATGGGTCTATCCCTATGCCAGTACCACATTGCTTTTTTAAGTTATAGCTTTATATTAAGTTTTGAAACCAGAAAATTTGAGACTTCCAATTTTGTTCTATTACAAAATTGTTTTAGCTGTTTAGGGTCCCTTGAAATTCTATATAAATTTTAGAACGGGTTTCTTTATTTCTGTAAAAAATGCTGTTGGAATTTAGATAGGGATTGCATTAAATCTGTCAATTATTTGAGTAATATTGTCATCTTCACATTATTAAGCTGTAGGAGTTTATATATATTCTGGATATTAATCCCTTTTCAGATATATGTACAAAATCATGATATATGATTCTGATTCATGAATCAGGTTTCAGTCTTCTAATTATTTAGGCCTTCTTTAATATCTTTCAACAATGGTTTACAGTTTTCAGTATACAAGTGTTATGTCTCCTTTGTTAAATGTATTCCTAAGTATTTTATTTTTATTAGGTTACTGTGAATGCAATCTTTTTTTATCTCCTTTCAATTTATTGTATATAGGAATCCAACTAAATTAGTTGTGTAATGATTTAATATCTTGAAATTTTATGAGTTCATTTACTGGTTTTGACAGCTTTGTGTGTATGTATGTGTATATGTGTGTATTCTTTACAGTTTTTTACATATAAGATTGACTTCCAATTTGGATATTTTTACTTCTCTTTCCTGCATATTTGCTCTCACTGCAACTTCAAGTATTATGTTAAATAGAATGGTGAAAGTGGGCATCCTTGTCTTGTTCTTGATCTTAGGTGAAAAGCTTTCAGTCTTTCACCACTGAGTATGAAAGTTGTGAGTTTTTCATATGGCCATATCATGTTGAGAAAGTTCCCTTATATTCCTAGTATATTGATTATTTTTATGGTGAAGGAATGTTAGAGTTTGTTAAGTGCTTTTTCTGTATCAGTTGAGATGGTCATGTGGGTTTTTCCTCTATTCTATTAGTATATTAAATTGATTGATTTCATGTGTTGAACCTTCCTTTTATTATTGGGAAAAATCCCAATTGGTCATAGTGTATAATCCTTTCAATATTCTGTGAATTCAGTTTATTATTTTGAGGACTTTTGCATCTATATTCAGAAGAATAATGGTCTGTAGTTTTCTTGTTGAGGCTTCGTCTGTATTAGGATAGTGCTATTTTCATAGAAGGAGTTAGGATGTGTTTCCTCCTCTTCTATTTTTGAAAACGTCTGAGGATTGGTGTTAACTCTTCTTTAATTGTTTGGCACAATTCACCAATAAAACCTTCTGGTCTTGGGTTTTTCTTTGTTAGGAGGTTTTTGGTCACTGATTAAATCTCTTTATTTATTTTAGGTCTATTCATATTCCCTATTTCTTCTTGAGTAGGTTTTGGTGGTTCATGGTTTGTTCTTACCTTAGATTATTTCTCATTTCCATTGTGATTTCTTCTCTGATGTAATGTTGTTTAGGAGTGTGTTTTTGAGTTTCCACATATTTGTAAGTTTTTCAAAAGTTTTCTTTCTGTTATTAATGGTAGTTTCATTGCATAGTAGTCAGAAAAAAACTTTGTATGATTTCAATCTTTTTAAATTTATTTAGTTGTTTTCTGGACTAAGATACAATCTATCTTAAAGAATGTTCCATGTGCATTTGAGAAAAATGTATACTCTGCTACTGTTGAGTGAAGTGCTCTCCCGAGTTTTAGATACAATTGGTCTATTGTGTTTAAGTCCTGTACCCTTATTAATCTTCTGTCTGCTTATTCTATTCACTATTGAAAATGGAGTAATGAAGTCTCCAGATATTACTGTAAAACTATCCCTTCAATTTTGTCAATTTTCATTTCATATGTTTAGGCGGTGTCATCGTTAGATGCATATATAATTGTTATATTTTCTTGATGTAGGGCATCTTTTATCAATATATAATGTCTTTATTTGACTCTTGTAAACTTTTTGATTTGAATTCTATTTTGTATGATAGTAATTTAGCCACCCAGCTCTCTTTTGGATGCCATTTGCATGAAATATATTTGTCCATTGTTTTTATTCAAAATTTTTGTGTTTTTGTATTTGAAATGACTCTTTTGTAAATGGTATGTAGATGGATCTTTTTTTGCTCATTCTGCCAACTTCTGCTTCATAAGTAACAAAACCTGTAACAACCTAGTTTTAATAGTAAACCAATTTATAACCAACTTAGTTTCAATAGTATAGAAACATTCTTCTTCTGTCCATTTCCTTCCCTTCCTCCCTCCCTCCCTTCCTTCCTTCCTTCCTTCCTTCCTTCCTTCCTTCCTTCCTTCCTTCTTTCCTTCTTTCTTCTTTTTTTTTTTTTTGACAGAATCTTGTTCTGTCAGCCAGGCTGAAATTCAGTGGCACAATTTCAGCTCATTGCAACCTCTGCCTCCTGGGTTCAAGTGATTCTCCTCCCTCAGCCTCCCAAGTAGCTGGGGTTACAGGTACCTGCCATCACCCCTGGCTAAGTTTTGTATTTTTAGTAGAGATGTGGTTTCACCATGTTGGCCAGGCTGGTCTTGAGGAACCATAAAAGTAAGAGCAAACTAAACCCTGAATTAGAGAGAAGAAAATAAATAATAAAGATCCGAGCAGAAATAAATGAAATTAAAATGAAGAAAACAATACAAAAGATCAATGAAACAAAAAGTTGGTTTTTTGAAAAGTTAAACAAAATTGACAAACGTTTAGTCAGACTAAGAAAAAAGAGAGGGCAGATCCAAATAAATAAAATCAAAAATGAAAAAGGAGACATTACAACTGATACAGCCTACATTTAAAGGATCTTTAGTGGCCACTATGAGAAACTATATGCCAATAACTTGGGAAATCTAGAAGAAATGGCCAAATTCCTAGACACATATAACCTTCCAAGATTGAACCAGGAAGAAATCAAAACTCAACACAGACCAATCACAAGTAATGAGACTGAAGCCAGAATAAAAAGTCTTGCAGTAAAGAAAATTCTAGGACCTGATGCCTTCACTGCTGAATTCCAGCAAACATTTAAGAACTAATACCAATCCTACTTAAACTACTTCAAATAACAGGGGGAGAGAACACTTCCAAACTTATTCTACAAAGCCAGTATTATCCTGATACCAAAACCAGACAAAGACATATCAAAACAAAAACAAAAACAAACAAGAAAAACTACAGGCCAATATCTCTGATGAATGCTGAGGCAAAAATCCTCAACTAAATACCAGCAAACTGAATTCAACAATACATTAAAAAGATCATTCATCATGACCAAGTGGGATTTATTCCTGGGATGCAAGGATGGTTCAACCTATGCAAATCAATCAATGTAATACAATCAACAGAATGAAGGATAAAAGCCATATGACCATTTCAATTGACACTGAAAAGGCATTTGATAAAACTCAACATCCCTTTATGATAAAAAATCCTCAAAAAACTGGGCACAATAGGAACATACCTCAACATAATAAAAGTCACATACAACAGACCCACAGTTAATAACATAATGAATGGGAAAAATTGAACACCTTTCCTTTGAGATGTGGAACATGTCATAGATGTCCACTGTCACCACTGTTATTCAACATAGTATTGCAAATCCTAACTAGAGCAATCAGACAAAAGAAAGATATAGACTGGGCACGGTGGCTCACGACTGTAGTCCCAGCACTTTGGGAGGCCAAGGTGGGTGCATCACAAGGTCAGGAGTTCAAGACCAGCCTAGCCAACATGGTGAAACCCCATGTCCACTAAAAATACAAAAAAAATTAGCCAGGAATGGTGGTGGGCACCTGTAATCCCAGCTGCTTGCAAGGCTGAAGTAGGAGAATTGCTTGAGCCCAGGAGGTGGAGGTTGCAGTGAGCCAAAATCTCACCATTGCAATCCAGCCTGGGTGACAGAGCAAGACTCCATCTCAAATAAATAAATAAGATAGATATAAAGGGCATCCAAATAGAAAAGGAAGAAGTCAAATGATCCCTGTTTGCTGATGATATGATCTTTTATTTGAAAAAAAGAAACCTAGACTACACAAGAAATTAGAACTGATAAGCAAATTCAGTAAAGTTGCAGGATACAAAACCAACATACAAAAATCAATAGCACTTTTATATGGCAAGAGTGAATAATGTGAAAAAGAAATTTTAAAGTAATCTTATTTACAATAGCCACATGTAAAATTAAATACCTGGGAATTAATTCAATCAAAGGAATGAAAGATCTCTATAGTGAAAACTATAATAACTGATGAAGGAAATTGAAGAGGACACCAAAAAATGGAAAAATTCATGGACTGGAAGAATCAATATTGTTAAAATGTCCATAGTACCCAAAACAATCTACAGATTAAATGCAATCCCTATCAAAATGCCAATGAAATTCTTCACAGGAATTTTTTTAAAACCTAAAATTTAAATGTAACCACAAAGGACCCAGAATAGCGAAAGCTATCTTAAGCAAAAGGAATGAAACTGGAAGAATCCCATCACCTGATTTCAAATTATTCTATGCAGTAATAGTAACCAAAACAGCATTGTGCTGCCATAAAAACAGACACATAGGCCAATGTAACAGAATAGAGAACCCGGAAGCAAATCCACACAGCTACAGTGAACTCATTTTTTAAAAAGGTGCCAAGAACATACAATGGAGAAAAAACAGCCTTTTCAATAAATGGTGCTGGGAGAATTGGATATCCATATACAGAAGAATGAAACTAGACCCCCATCTCTCACCATATACAAAAATCAAATCAAAACAGATTAAAAACTTAAATCTAAGACCTCAAACTATGAAACTACTACAAGGTAATATTAGGGAAAATCCCCAGGACATTGGTCTGGACAAAGATTTGCTGATCAATACACCACAAGCACAGGCAACCAAAGCAAACATGGACAAATGGGATCACATCAAGTTAAAAAGCATCTGCACAGTGTAGGATAAAATCAACAAAAGGAAGAGACAACCCACAGAATGGGAGAAAATGTTTGCAAACTACCCTGTTGACAAGGGATTAATAACCAGAATATACAAGAAGCTCAAACAACTCTATAGAAGAAAACTCAATAAACCAAACAAAAAATGTGCAAAATATTTGAAGAAGCATTTCTCAAAGGAAGACATATAAATGGCAAAGAGGCAGATGAAAAGGTGCTGAATGTCATTGATCATCAGAGAAATGCAAATTAAAACTACAATGAGGTATCATCTCACTCCAGTTAAAATGATTTATATCCAAAAGACAGTCAATAACAAATGCTGGCAAGGATGTGGAGAAAAGGGAATCCCCCTACGCTGTTGACGGGAATACAAATGAGCACAACCACTATGGAGAACAGTTTGGAGGTTCCTAAAAAAAACTAAAAATAGAGCTACCATATGATCCAGCGATCCCACTGCTGTGTATATCCCCAAAAGAAAGGAAATAAGTATATTTAAGAAATATGTGCACTCCTATGTTTGTTGCAGAGTTGTTTACAATAGCTAAGATTTGGAAGACACCTAAGTGCCCATCAACTGATGAATGGATAAAGAAAATGTGGTACTTATACACAATGGAGTACTATTCAGCCATAAAAAAGAATGAGATCCAGGCTGGCATGTTGGCTCATGCCTGTAATCCCAGCACTTTGGGAGGCCAACGCAGGTAGATCATGAGGTCAAGAGATCAAGACCATCCTGGCCAACATGGTGAAACCCTGTCTCTACTAAAAACATAGAAATAAGCTGGGCATGGTGGCGCACCTTGTAGTCCCAGCTACTTGGGAGGCTGAGGCAGGAGAATGGCTTGAACTTGGGAGGTGGAGGTTGCAGTGAGCCGAGATTGCACCACTGCACTCCGGCTTGGCGACAGAGTGAGACTTTGTCTCAAAAAAAAAAGAGATTCAGTCATTTGTAACAACATGGATGGAACTGGAGATCATCATTATGTTAAGTGAAATTAGCCAGGAAGACAAAAATTGCATGATCTCACTTACTTGTGGGATCAAATCAAATCAACTGAACTTATGGACATAGAGAGTAGAAAGAAATTACCAGAGGATGGAAAGGGTAGTAGAGGACTGAGGGAGAGGTGGGGATGATTAATGGATACAAAAAAAAAAAAAAAAATAGAAAGTATGAGTAAGACTTGCTATTTGATAGCACAATACAGTGACTATAGTCAACAATAAATTGTATATTTTTAAGCAATTTAGAGAAGGTAACTTGATTGTTTGTGACTCAAAGGATAAATGCTTGAGGAAATGAATACCCCATTCTTCACATTATATCCCTGTGTCAGAACATCTCATGCACCCCATAAATATATACATTCACTATGTACCCACAAAACATTTTAAAAATAATTTTTAAAGAAAATAATTATGAATAAATTTCACAATTACAATAATAATACTACCATTTAAAAATGTACAGTACAGTTCTTTCACTGATCTCTTGGCTCATCATTTAAATAATTTTAATGATACAATACTTCTTGAAACTCTAAAGGTAAAAATGGGACATGCCCTGTGCTCCCTACAAGTATACAAGGTCAACTATAAATGACAAAGAGGTAGCAAGAATGTCAGCATCATTGTGCTTAAATTCATATCTCAGAGTATATTTTTCTTTCTTGTCTCTTGATTGATGAGCTTAATGTACTCTTATGGACACTGCCTATTGCATAAGGTCAAAGACGGCTGGTTAGGTGATAATAAGTGTAATGCTGTAATGTGAAGTTCAAAGCAAGTTGTGTTGCACTGAAAGTGTTCCTCTGTGAAATCCGTATTTTGATTTTATGTTTAGGAAAATTAAAAAGAGAAAAAAATGCACCACAGGAATCATTGTCATGACATGCTTTTCATATTCTTTTAAAAAGCAACCCATCTGTTTTGGTTTCCAGAAAATCTGCCAAGAAATAAAGATGTTGTAATTAATTGTAATGAATATGTTAACAGGAAATATCCACTAAGCTAACACATCATCCTGTCATGCCCTAATGTAACATACTCTTGGCGTTAATGAGAAAGCATTCAAGGAAAGCAGGTGAGCTTGAACGCACTTTTAACCAGTTACGCAGCAGTTTTAACTGCTTGAATTTTGAGACCTTCTTTAAACTCAGACCAAAAGTGTTCTAAGGACTTTTATTTGGCAGCTACATTCCTGTAGCATACTATTGATAAAATAGACCAAAAAACGTAGTACATTCTGTCCAGCGGATCTCAGTATTTGAGTACTGGCTCGATTACCTACTAGTTATATGATGGGGTAAGTTATTTAAACTTTCTGAGGTTTAATGACCTCATTTGAACCATGGGGAAAGTAAAAGTTGTCTTAGAGGGTTTTGTGAGGATTACAAGCAATTAGCATATGTGAAATAGAGGACTCATTGGATCTGTTCAGTAAATATTACTTTCCTTTTTCTATATAAGACTATTTATGCATATTTAACCATAGCACCAAATCAACACTTGGCGCAACTTAATTTTTTTTGACATTATGGAGTTGAAAGGGACTATAGGGCTCTTCTTCCTGGGCAGCTCAGTGGTTCTGCTGTGCTCCCATATAAACAAATGACAACCTAAAAATTACACTAGGGACAAATATCTCTAACTATGTTGCGTTTACTCAGAAGTGAAAATAAGATTATAATCTGAAATGCACCAAATGGCAAACCACCAGTCCATTCAGTGAGGGGGGTGTATGGGGAGCTTTCACCAGCTACAAAGAGATTTACTAAGCTGCTTAGAGTCAGAGTTCATTGGTTCAGAGCCAGAGGTTCAAACCCAGAGGTTCAAAGCCAGACCGGTTGTCAGTTCATTGGCGGAGATGCCCTTACTAGGCAAGTGTTCTTAGAACATCTTATCTGAATACTGCAGTTCTAATGTCTAGTGATAAAGCTTGTCCAAGCAAAATATGCATGAAAGACATGAAAGAGTTTTTAGAAAGTCCTTGGTTCTCATTTCAGACACATAAGCATGAGTCTTCCCTCTTTTGGGCCTTCCCAGACCTATATTTTCTGGATCTGATGAAAGGGATTCCATCCTGGTATCTGCAACTTTCACGCAGATGTTAGAAACCAACACAGTGCAGTGCAGGTGTTATGAACCTTTGTTACCACTGAAGGCAGCATGTGGATCCCATGGGTAGGGCACTATAGTGGTTTTCTATTGTGAATAACTAATTGTCATAGATTTAGTGCTTTAAAAAACATTTATTTAATTACCTGTTTCCATGGGTCAGGAATGGACCTGGCTTGATTGGGTCATCTGCTCAGGGTCTCCCAAAGCTGCGATGAAGGTGTCAGCTGACTGTCCTTCTTGCCTTGAGTGTGGGGTCCTCCTCCAAGCTCATTTTCATGTTGGTGGACTTAAGTTCCTTGTGGTGACATAATTGTGGCTTTCAGCCTAGACAAAGCCCCTCTCCATAGGTGGTTCACACCATGGCTGTTTGCTTTCTTCCCTGAGGCCCCCAGGAGAGTGTGTCTTGGCTGCTTCATCTTCTCTCAAAGGGTCCTTTCATTATGCCAATGTATCCAGGATTACACTGCTTTTGAGGACCTCAAAGCTAATTGATTACTGATTAAATCATGATACTGATACTCCATTATGGTCCATTCCACACTCAAGGCAAGGGGATTCTCAGTGCATGTGCAAGACAGGCACACATCTTAGAATTCTTCCCACTACAGTCATGTGGCCAGGGTCAGTGAGACAGCTTCAGAAAAAAAGGTAATCTTCAAAGTGATCTCAGACTATGATTCTCAAAGAAGATCTGTGCTTTTTGCTGATAAACTACATTTAATCTGAAACGGCCACAGCATTCTCAGCGTTAGTTGATTGGTGGCTATAGAAGTTGGAATCACGAGACTGACTGATTTGATATGCAACCCTTAGGAGCAAAATTTTCATTTTGAGTAAAGTTTAAAGAGCTGAGCTAAAGGAGGAAAGTTTGTACACAAGATATACTCTTAGACATTCACTATATATGATTTGATTTTTAAATCCACCACCATCTGAGACTGGGTTTATTTAAGAGGAGGAAATCAAATCTCAGAGGGAGTGACTCATCAAAGGCCCTGCAGCAAGTTAGTCAATGTGAGAGATGGGGTTTGAAGATGTATTCTCTTTCCTCAGCCCAGGATTTTCCAAGATAGCATCTACTTTTCCCATTAACAGTGGGGTCAGCTGCACATAGAAGAATTTTTTTTTTTTTTTGCATGCGTGCTTCTTACTATAGACATTGATCATTCTTTGAAGTACTCTTCAGCTCTTCATGCACATGTAAAGTGTGCAAAAGAAAAATAAGATAGTCAAGCAGGAAGCATTCCCTCTGAAAACCAGCACAACACTATACAACATAGTATATAGGGAAATCAGGCAACAGGGAAATCAGACAACAGAAAGAAATAAACGATATTCAAACAGGAGGAGAGGAAGTCAAATTGTCTCTGTTTGCAGACAACATGATTTTATATCTAGAAAACCCCGTCATCTCAGCCCAAAAGCTCCTTAAACTGATAAGCAACTTCAGCAAAGTCTCAGGACACAAAATCAATGCACAAAAATCACAAGCATTCCTATACACCAATAATAGACAAGCAGAGAGCCAAATCATGAATGAACTCCCATTCACAATTGCTACAAAGAGAACAAAATGCCTAAGAATACATCTAACAAGGGGGACATGAAGGACCTCTGCAAATGGAACTACAAACCACCGCTCAAGGAAATAAGAGAGAACACAGACAAATGGAAAAACATTCCATGCTTGTGGATAGGAAGAATCAATATCATAAAAATGGCCATATTGCCTAAAGTAATTTATACATTCAATGCTATTAACATAAAACTACCATTGACATGCTTCACAGAATTAGAAAAAAACTGGTTTAAAATTCATGAAAAGAGCCTGTATAGCCAAGAAAATCCTAAGCAAAAAGAAAAAAGCTGGAGGCATAATGCTACCCCACTTCAAACTGTACTACAAGGCTACAGTAACCAAAACAGCGTGGTGCTGGTACAAAAACAGACACATAGACAAATGGAACAGAATAGAGATCTCAGAAATAAGACCACACATCTACAGTCATCTGATCTCAATGGGAAAAGGATTGCCTATTTAATGAATGGTGCTGAAAAAACTGGCTAGCCATATGCAGAAAATTGAAACTGGACCTCTTCCTTATACCTTATGCAAAAATAACTCAAGATGGATTAAAAACGTAAACGTAAAACCCAAAAGCATGAGAAACCTTAGAAAAAAATCTAGGCAATACCATTCAGGACACAAGCATGGGAAAAGATTTCTTGACAAAAACATCAAAAGCAATTGCAAGAAAAGCAAAAATTGACAAATGGGATCTAATTAAACTAAAGAGCTTCTGCACAGCAAAAGAAGCTATCATCAGAATGAACAGGCAACCTATGGAGCGGGAGAAAATTTTTGCAATCTTTCCACCTGACAAAGGTCTAATATCCAGAATCTACAAGGATTTAAACAAATTTACAAGAAAAAACAACCCTATCAAAAAGTTATATAAACAGGCAAAGGATATAAACAGACACTTCTCAAAAGAAGATGTTCATGCAACCAACAAACATATGAGAAAAGCTCAACATCACTGATCCTTAGAGAAATGTAAATCAAAACCACAATGAGATACTATCTCAAGCCAGTCAGAATGACGATTATTAAAAAGTCAAGAAGCCACAGAAGCTGGTGAGGTTATGGAGAAATAAGAACACTTTTACACTGTTGGTGGGAATGTAAATTAGTTCAACCATTGTGGAAGACAGTGTGGTGATTCGTCAAGGATCTCTAACCAAAAATACCATTTGACCTGGCAATCCCATTACTGGGTATATACCCAAGAGAATATAAAACATTCCATTATAAAGATACATGCACAAATATGTTTACTGTAGCACTATTCACAATAGCAAAGACATGGAATCAACTCAAATGCCCGTCAAGGATAGACTAGATAAAGAAAACATGGTACATATACACCATGGAATACTGTGCAGCTGTAAAAGGAATGAGATCATGTCCTTTGTAGGAACATGGATGAAGCTGGAAGCCATTATCCTCAGCAAACTAACACAGGAACAGAAAACCAAATACAGCATGTTCCCACTCATAAGCAGGAGGTGAACATTGAGAACCCATGGACACAGAGAGGGGAACAACACACACTGGGGCCTGTCAGGGAGAGCATCAGGATAAATAGCTAATGCCTGAGGGTCTTAATACCTAGGTGATGGGTTGATAGGTGCAGCAAACCACCATGGCACATGTTTACAAACCTGCACATTCTACACGTGTATCCTGGAACATAAAATAAAATTAATATATAGAAAAAGAAAGATAGCATAGTCACACTGAACTTCAGTATCTTGAGAGAACACCAGCATGATAGTTTTTGATTTTAAAAAAAAAATCAGGAAAAAGATTATTCTAGAAGTAATCACTCTTGGTTAGGAGGATAAAATTATACTGCCTTCTTCAGAACTAAGATTTATAGATTTGAGTTAGCTACAAATGTTATTGATGAAATATTTATTTGGACTTTTTAACTTCAAAACTGAGTTTGTCACAGTTAATCCTGTAATCAGAATTTACACAGGATCACTATTTTTTATTTGATTGAAATTGCCTTTTTTGTATGTCCTCAAGTTCTGCTTTACTTCCAAATTATTATGCCATGGAAAATGGCTTACTGGGGTTTATCCAGAGTTTTAGGAGTCTAAACTTACAAACCATGTAATGATAAAATGAATTGTTTAGTAATTAAGTCACGGAATGTAATATGAAACTTAGTAAAGAAACAAATGAGTATAAAAAGCCAATAGTTTTTGGGAGGTAAAATTATTCACACAAAGTAAGAGACCCTGGATATATGCACCTCCAAATGATGTAGGAAAAACTTTCACCCAGTGACAAAAGGAAATGAAAAGAATGCATTACTGTTTTTTTTCCGAGCTCTAGATGTGTGAATGGAGAGGGTAGGGAGACGGAGGCCCCCCTCTTTGGAATCGGAAACTATTGGCTTGCTTCTCCAGGAATTTGAGGATTGTATTTATACTACCTGTGGATTCAGAAACAAGCAAGTCAAGAAACTACCATACAAATTTCACTTGGGCTGGTGACATGCCCAGATTTACAAGCAAAACTGCTTTTGGGGGTTGTTAATAGGTAGAATTATGTCCTCACCAGAAATGCATATGTTGAAGTTGTATACACCCCAGTACCTCAGAATGAGACCTTATTTGGAGATCAGGTCTTTATAGTGGTAGTTCAGTTACAATGAGGTCATTAGGATGGGCTCTAATCCAACATGACTGGCATCCTTGTAAGAGGAAATTTGGACACAGACAACACATAGAGAAAAGATTGTATGAAGGCACAGGGAGAAGACAGCCATCTACAAGCCAAGAAGAGAGGCCTCAGAAGAAAACAACTCTGCCAACACCTTAATTTCAGACTCTGGCCCTCAGATTATAAGACATAGACATCTGTGTTTAAGCCACCCACTCTGTGGTACCTTGTAATGGCAGCCCTAGCAGACGAATACAGGGGTTGATTCTACAACACAAACCACAGTGGGTTCTCACAGAAAAAGAGAAGCCTTACTAATTTTAATATCTCAATTTATAAAATACACAACAAATGAGGGAATGATCTACCATGAATGAGAGCATTATGAGAACTTTGAGAAATTAAAAACTTAGAATAGCAATTGGAAGTAGAACATAATATAAGCATGTTTAAAATGGTTAAGATGTAAATGAAGGCATTGGTATATTAAGAAAAGATTAACATATGATGAAAAACAAATAGGCATACATTTAACAATGAAAGAATTTATGGAAATTAAAATCATGGTCTTTGAAATTAAGAAAACAAATGGATCATTTAAGTAGCAAATTAAAGATGGTAAAAAATTAAAGCTTAAAGATAAGTATGTGAAAATTATACAGCTTTTAGTATCAAGGGGTAATAAATGAAAACTATAAAAGTGATGTTAAGAGACGCGGGTGATAGAATGAGAAGAACCCATATACATCAGAAATGCCAGGAGGGGAAAATAGAAAGAACGCAGGAGAAACTATAGTGAAAAAGTAATGACTGAAATGTTCCATATGGTTCAGATTCATAAAGTGAAATATGAAATGCCTCCTGAGTAGAATACATACAAAAATACAATGACACCCGGCACAGTGTAATGTGGTGGTAAAATATCAATGACATAGATAATATTTTGGAGGCAACTAAAGGCAAATGATGATATAATCACTAGACTGGCATTAATCTCAACAGCAATAACAGAGGTCAGAAGACAAGAGAATAATATTGTTACATTTCTGAGGGAAAACTGCACTGAAATGAAAAATTCAATGACGTTAACTAAAATAATTTCTTCAGAATTTTTAGCTTTCTTGTTGACTTTATGAAAATTAGACATTCCATGAAATTTGTATCTCTTTTGATACAACTCAATTTTTTTTAAAAGCTTGTTTTGAAATAAACTCTACGTTGCTTACCCTCTGTCACTAAGGATGGTAATCACCTCTATTTAGTACTCATTTGAGGAGGTGTCAATGTAGTAGAAGAACAAAGAGGTAACTTCTATCTTCTAGTTGTTAAGCAGGGATCTAGACCTAACATGGCGGCGCCACCCAGCATAGCAGGCCCTTTGTTTGAGACTTCCCTTCCTCTTTGAACACACCCGCAGACTTGCATACATCAGAGGTTCTGGCTGGGCAACCACACTCCCCCATGACCTGCAGCTCACCTGCATTCCACAAGTTCGTAAACAGCAGTTTCGGTTAACAGTTTCCAAAGAACCCTTCCTCATGACCCTTACTCGACTCCTGCCCTAGTAGTTTCAAGACCCCCCAGGCCCTGTTTGTACAACCAGCTTCCCTACCTCTCGGGCTATAAAAAGCCCCTACCCTCCTCCCTCGGCGCGACTTCCTTGGCCCGCAACTTTGGACCAAGGAACCTTGTCCGCGAGTCCTAATAAAGGCTATTTTCACTGCCATTTGCCTTGTGTCTTCATTCCCAGTTCGGCTCCAGCCTCAGTTTGCCTTTACATTTGGTGCCAAAACCTGGGAGGAGACCCCTCCCCGGACCCCTGCCGGGTCGGGCAGACTCTCCTCTCCCTGAGCCAGGACCTTCTTTCTGAGCCGGGAGCCGTTTCACCAAATCCAAGAGTCAATTCTATCACTGCTGGGTAAGTTTTCCCCCATCCTGTAGGCCCCCTCCGGGAAGTCCCTGTCCGAAATGTGTGGCCACGTCAGGGGCTCCCTCTGGTCAACTGTGACCTTGGCACCGGGGACTAGGAGAGGTCCAACCTCCCCGAAAGCCACCGTACCCAGCACTCTGCGTGGCAGTAGGAGGACGCTCCCATTGCTGCCGGACTGCCTGCCTTAGGACCATGGAAACTACCCAGTCCAAACCAAACCGAAAATCCCCTCTGAGGTGCCTCTTGGCTAATTTCCAGACTTTAAGTCTCAGCCAAGACCTAAAACAAAAGCGGCTCATTTTCTTCCGCACAGTAGCATGGCCGCAGTATAAATTGGATAATCAGTCTCAGTGGCCTGCAGAAGGCACTCTAGACTTTAACATCCTCACAGATCTGACCAACTTCTGCAAGAGACTAGGCAAATGATATGAGATACCTTATGTTCAAGCCTTTTAGGACTTGCGTTCTCACCCAGATTTCTGCGCTCAATGCTCGTTAGCTCAGGTCCTACTCGCAAAGTCTCTTCCCTCGAGCAAGGAGAGGGATGATTCCTCCTCTTTTTCTGAGCCTCCTGACACCCTATCCTGGCCACTCCTCTGGTCTCCCGCCCAACGTCCTCCTTACCCTAACCCACCATTATCCCCATCCTCGTCAATGCCTCCCCTCCCTTCTACCCTTCATGTGCCCTTACCAAACCCGACAGATTCTGTCTCCCCTACCTCCACCTCCTCCTCTTCCTCGCCGTCTCAGCCCATACTCGGTCCAGGACTGACCTCCTGTGTCCCTTGCAAGAGGTGGCAGGCGCCGAAGGAGTAGTCCAGGTCCATGTACCGTTTTCATTGGCAGATTTGTCTAAGGTTGAGGAGCGTGCAGGCTCCTTTTTGGCCAATCCTACTCATTTTATCAAAGAGTTCAGGTATCTATGTCAGGCATATGATCTCACCTGGCATGACCTCCATGTCGTTATGACCTCAACCCTGTCTCCTGAGGAGCAGGAGCGCATCCTAGCGGCAGCCAGGGAGTACGCTAACCAGGTTCATTTAACTGACCCCACCATGCCAGTTGGCACCGAGGCAGTGCCCTCGGCTGAGCCCGACTGGGATTACCAGGTAGGGCAGACAGGTCGCCGCCACTGAGACATGATGGTTCAGTGCCTTCTTGCTGGCATGCAGGCAGCCTCTAACAAATCAGTCAACTTTAACAAACTAAAGAGGTAGTCCAAGGCGCAGATGAAAATCCGGCCGTTTTTCTTAACCAGCTGACTGAGGCACTTATTCAGTATACCCGCCTTGACCCTGCCTCCTCTGCAGGAGGAACCATCTTGGCCTCATATTTCATTTCTCAGTTGGCCCCTGATATCCAAAAAATTTAAAAAGGTGGGAGAAGGTCCTCAAACTCCCATCCAGGATTTAGTCAAACTGGCCTTCAGGGTCTACAACTTCAGGGAGGAAGCAGCTGAGGCCCAACGACAGGCCAGGCTAAAACAGAAAGTACAACTCCAAATCCAGGCCTTGGTAGCAGCCCTGAGGCCGGCCGGCTCCAGGAGCTCCCAGAAAAGAGGTACTACCCGAGCACCACCTGGTGCCTGCTTCAAGTGCGGTAACGACGGCCACTGGGCCAGGCAGTGCCCTAACCCAAAGGAGCCAACTCGCCCCTGTCCGAACTGTCAGCAGATGGGCCACTGGAAGTCAGACTGCCCGACCTAAGGACGGTCGTTGTGCCTCCACGTGACGACCCTCCTCCAGGTATTGGAGGCGCCTTCCAGCTCCTCAACACCGACGAAGATTGAAGAGGCCCAAACTCAGGGACCCCTCTCACTCTCGCCAAGCCCAGGGTTATGCTCCAGGTAGCGGGTAAGTCCATATCCTTCCTTATGGATACAGGGGCTACCTACTCTGTTTTGCCTTCCTTCAGTGGCCCCAGCCACCCCTCCACTGTCACAGTCATGGGAATTGACGGCACTCCCTCCACCTACCGCTAGACTCCTCCTCTATCTTGCTGCCTGGATGGCTCCCTCTTCTCGTACTCATTTCTTATCATTCCTTCATGCCCAGTCCCCTTGTTAGGGTGAGATCTCCTCTCCAAGCTAGGGGCCTCAGTTCACTTCCGACCCAACCCCTCCCTACACCTCGCATTCCTCTTCCCCCTTCTCTCACCTGACAAACCCCACCAGGCTGAACCCCCACTCCTGTTTCCAGTCCCCATTAACACTAAGGTGTGGGACACCTCCACCCTGATCATTGCCCAGCACCATACTCCAGTCCACATCTGGCTAAAAGACCCTTCCAAGTTCCCCTCCAGACCCCAGTTCCCTATCTCCCTTGAACACCAACAAGGACTAAAACCCATCATTACACACCTGCTCCGGCAGCACATTCTAGTTTCCACCAACTCACCATGTAATACTCCTGTCCTGCCTGTACGGAAAAGCTCTAGGGACTATCGCCTCGTATAGAACCTATGCCTCATCAGTGAGGCAGTAGTCCCTACCTTTCCAGTTGTTCCTAATCCCTATACACTCCTCTCACGCGTTCCCCCTGACACCACTCATTTCACTGTCCTTGACCTGAAGGATGCCTTCTTTACCATCCCTCTACACCCAGACTGTCACCTTCTGTTTGCCTTCACATGGGAGGACCCAGACACTCATGTTTCTTCCCAGCTGACCTGGACTGTCTTGTTTCAAGGGTTCCGAGATAGTCCTCATTTTTTTGGACAGGCACTGGCAAGGGACATCCTCCTCTGCCCCCTAACCCATAGCACTCTTCTACAATA
>NW_012105831.1:1571347-1575348 GCF_000951045.1 Mandrillus leucophaeus
GCATATGCTGTCGTAACAGCAACCCAAACGGTTGAAACTAGGCCCTTACCTCTAGGCACCACCTCCCAGAAGGCTGAACTCACTGCCCTTACTCGTGCCTTACTTCTCTCCAAAGGGCAGAGGGTTAATATCTATACAGACTCTAAATATGCTTACCTTATTGCACATATTCACTCTATTCTCTGGCAAGAGCGCGGGTTTCTCACCACCGAAGGGACGCCAGTAGTCAATGGACCACATATAAAAAGGTTGCTTGATGCTCTCCAGGCCCCCAAAGAGGTAGCCATCATCCACTGCAAAAGCCACCAGCATTCTAAGGACCCTGTGTCGCAAGGTAACAGCCTAGCTGACTCCACCGCATGGGCCACTGCCCTCACTTCCTCCCCTCCCTGAGTGCCTTTACTCTTTCTTGCCCCACATATTCCCCTGACTACTCTTCCCAGGAACTTCAAACCCTGATGGCCCACCCCAGTGTTACCCGAAACAAGGATGGGTGGGTGTTCATTGATAGCCGAATAGCGCTCCCTCAGACTCAGGCGGTACATATACTAACCGACATACATCGCTCTGTCCACATAGGACCGAAGGCTATGTATAACTTCCTAGAACACATCTTTCACCTTCCCTCACTACAGGCCCAAATTAAGAAAGTACATCAGCAATGTGCCACCTATTCAGCCACTAACCCCCAAGGTAGGCTCAGACACCCAGGGCCTACTCATCAGCTAAGAGGCCACCAGCCAGGAGAAGATTGGCAACTTGATTTTACCCACATGCCCCAAAATAAAAAATTTCGCTACCTGCTGACCTTAGTTGACACCTTCTCAGGATGGATTGAGGCTTTCCCCACCACTCGAGAGACTGCAGAAGTTGCGGCAACTATTCTCCTAGAGCACATCATCCCCAGGTTCGGTCTCCCCCGAACCATCCAATCAGACAATGGTCTGGCTTTCATTTCCAAACTCACTCAGCAGGTGGCAGCTGCACTCCAGATTACCTGAAAGCTCCACATTCCCTACCATCCGCAGTCGTCTGGTAAGGTAGAATGCGCAAACGGCCTCCTTAAACTGCATCTAACCAAACTCACTCTAGAAACCCGCCTCTCGTGGATAACTCTCTTTCCCTTGGCTCTTACTCGTCTCAGGGCAGTTCCACGGGCCCTCACAGGGCTCAGCCGTTTTGAGCTGCTGTACGGACGCCTCTTCCTCTTTCAGGAGCTGCCAGCCCTCTCCCCTCCCTTAGGCTCCTACCTCCCTTATTTAACCCTCCTTCATGAGCTTCTAAGAAAACACGCAGACAGGTGTCTCCCCACACTCGCTTCCCTAAACCCTAAAAATCCCGCTGTTGTAGCACCAGGAGACCTGGTACTGGTCAAGCAGCTGCAGCCCCAAGCCTTATCTCCCCAGGGGGAAGGACCATACACCGTAATCCTTACCACTTCCACTGCTGCCAAGCTCCTCAGCCTTCCCTCCTGGTATCATCTGTCCCAGCTGAAAAAGGCACCCACCCAGCATGATTCCAGGTGGATGGCTCAGGCTGTTGCCCCTACTAAATGATGACTTACATGTGCCGGTAACGACCTTCTGCCTAACCTTCCTCAGCTATCCAGTTCTGCTGAGCCTAGGTAAGACTCCTGCGCAAACTCCCCCCATCAACTCATTCCACTGGAGATTCTATCTGTCAGAGACCTGGACCCAAAACAATCACATAAGTTCCCACATCTTAGCCACAGTTGACTGCTGGCCCCAAGGGTGCCAGAGTCAAGTTACCTTTAACTTCTCCACCTTTAATAGTTGCCCTGACTGGTGAAACCCGGTCGTATGCTTTCTCTATGATCAGGTAGAATATAACTGTCTCAATTACTGGGTAGAAACCAATGGCAGGTGTCTATATCATTATTGTAACATGCATTTTACTTACCTTGACATGTCATACACCAAGTGGCAGCAACCGGCATCAACAGTTCGGTTAGTCAGATCATACGGACAAGGAGAAGTGCCTACATTTTTCCTTACCATTCCTGACCCGTGGGACCCACGGTGGGCATCAGGTATAGAGGCTCGCCTTTACCGGCATGGCTACGAGTCTTATCCCATAGCCCAACTCAAGATTTATAGAGCCTACGTCAGGGTCACAAGCAGCCTTGTCAGCCTGGCCTCCAACATCAAACAACAAGAAGAGGTCATCTCAGCTCTAGCCAACCCAGACAACACAGCCAACTCAGACAACGAGCCTCAGGGCAGCGGTAACCCTTTTTCTTGGCTAACCCTAGTCAGAGAAGGGGCCCAGGTAGTACATACAGTCAGGGTGCACAACTTCTCCTGTTGTTTCTTGTGTGCAGCATTGAATAAGCCCCCACCGATTGTGGTACATTTACCTAGCCCTTTTTATTCCTCTAACCTAACCCCCTCCTTTCCCCTTCCCGGCTGAACCCTGGGGGAAGTTCCTTTGTCCAAGACCCGCTTAAACAACAACTCCCCTTTTGCTACTCCACCCCTAATGCTTCCTGATGCAACCAGATAGGATCGGCGCCTCCAAATCTCACTGCCCCCCTAGGCGGGTATTTTTGGTGCAACTTCACCGTCAAAAACTCTCAAGGCTTCCAACACTACCCTATGTGTTCCCATTTCCCTAGTCCCCAGCCTCACCCTGTACAGTGAAGCCGAGCTATCCTCTCTTCTGTCCCTTGCCCGCCCCTGCCAGGCAAAGGCAGTATTCCTTCTGCTAATGATTGGAGTCTCTTTAGCTACATCCCTCGTGGCCTCTGGCCTTGGAACTGGAGCCTTAACTCATTCTGTCCGATCCTCTCAAGACCTTACGGCCCCGTTACAGGTAGCAATAGAAGCTTCGGCAGAATCCCTGGCTTCCCTCCAATGACAGATCACCTCAGTTGCCCAGGTGGCAGCCCAGAATTGCAGGGCACTTGACCTCTTTATGGCTGACAAAGGCGGGACCTGTATGTTCCTTAATGAAGAATGCTGCTACTACATCAATTAGTCAGGACTAATAGAAACCAACCTCCTCACTCTAGAAAAAGTCCAAGAAGGACTCCACAAAAAAACCTCAGGATTAGAGTCCCCACTCGGGTGGTGGCAGTCGTCCATGGCCGGCTGGGTCCTACCATTCCTAAGCCCCTTACTAATCATTGGCTTCTTACTACTCATAGCTCCCTGCATCCTCTGCTTCATCCAGGACCGCATAAAAGAAGTCTCCCAGGTCACTTTCAATCAGATGCTGCTCCACCCCTATACCCGAGTTCCGACCTCCGAAGAACCCCACGACAACCCATACCAGCAGGAAGCAGCCAGATGAACACATTGCCCCTTTTTTCTTATTAGAAAGAGGTCGGAATGTTAGGCAGGGATCTAGACACAACATGGCGGTGCCACCTGGCATAGCAGGCCCTTTGTTCAAGACTTCCCTTCCTCTTTGAACACACCCGCAGACTTGCATACGTCAGAGGTTCCGGCTGGGCAACCACACTCCCCCATGACCTGCAGCTCACCTGCATTCCACAAGTTCGTAAATAGCAGCTTCAGTTAACAGTTTCCGAAGACCCCTTCCTCATGACCCTTACTTGACTCCTGCCCTAGTAGTTTCAAGACCCCCCAGGCCCTGTTCGTACAACCAGCTTCCCTACTTCTCGGGCTATAAAAAGCCCCCACCCTCCTCCCTCGGCGCGACTTCCTTGGCCCACGCCTTTAGACGGAGGAACCTCACCCGCGAGTCCTAATAAAGGCTATTCTCACTGCCATTTGCCTTGTGTCTTCGTTCCTGGTTCGGCTCCAGCCTCAGTTTACCTTTACACTAGTCTTCAAGGAGCTTTCTTCCTTTGAACAATTCATTCAACCTCTCAGATATTGTAAAAGAAAGAACTGGAGGGTCATATAGACACAAACACAAGCTTTGGCATAAGACAGACCTCAGTGTCAAGCCAGTTTGCCCACTGACTTGTTGACTGTGGGGAAAAGAAAGAGAGATCAGCCTGTTACTGTGTCTAT
>NW_012105831.1:1576438-1578676 GCF_000951045.1 Mandrillus leucophaeus
CCTTGCAGACACTGCTACACTTTTAAATTTTCTAGGCGACCGAGGTTATCAGGTTACCCTGGCTAAGGCTCAACTTTGCACCCCTATTGTCACCTACCTAGGTATACTCCTCACACCCACTACGAAAAGCCTCATGGCAGACAGAATGAGCCTCATCAAAACTCTCCAGCCTCCTCAGGATGCGGAAGAGATCTTGTCCTTCCTAGGACTGGTAGGGTATTTCAGGCATTGGATTCTCAACTTTGGGGTCTTAGCCAAGCCCCTCTACCAGGCTGCCAAGGAGACACCCACCGGACCACTGTCCGAACCCTCCTTGGTTGCCAACTCTTTCAAGAAGCTTCAGGACTGTCTCCTTTCTGCCCCTGCTCTCTCTCTCCCCAACCCCCTTCGGCCCTTTCATCTATTCACCAAGGAGTGCCAGAAGGTAGTTACTGCCCTCCTAGCCCAGCCAGTTGGATCCACATACCAGGCTGTGGCCTATCTCTCCAAGCAGTTAAATCCCACAGTCCAGGGCTGGCAACCTTGTCTGCGAGCCCTGGTGGCTGCCACAGAACTTCCCCAAGAGGCCCTTAAGCTTACCCTAGGGCATCCTCTCACAGTCTACTCTTCTAACTGACTGTCAGATCTCATCACACACAAGTGTCTCAGCCATCTCACCCAGTCCCGGCTTCAACAGTTCCACCTGCTGTTCATTGAAAACCCTCACATCATTCTCACCACCTCACCCCCTCTAAATCCTGCTACCCTCTTGCCCACTCTAGGATACAGTTCCGCCCCTGCACATTCCTGCCCAGACGTTCTCACCACCCTGCCACCCGCCCGCCTCAGTCTTTCCGAACAGCCATTAGAACACCCAGACCGTACCCTGTTCGTAGATGGGAGTTCTGTCTTAACCCCCAATGGACGCTGACAGGCAGCATATGCTGTCGTAACAGCAACCCAAACGGTTGAAACTAGGCCCTTACCTCTAGGCACCACCTCCCAGAAGGCTGAACTCACTGCCCTTACTCGTGCCTTACTTCTCTCCAAAGGGCAGAGGGTTAATATCTATACAGACTCTAAATATGCTTACCTTATTGCACATATTCACTCTATTCTCTGGCAAGAGCGCGGGTTTCTCACCACCGAAGGGACGCCAGTAGTCAATGGACCACATATAAAAAGGTTGCTTGATGCTCTCCAGGCCCCCAAAGAGGTAGCCATCATCCACTGCAAAAGCCACCAGCATTCTAAGGACCCTGTGTCGCAAGGTAACAGCCTAGCTGACTCCACCGCATGGGCCACTGCCCTCACTTCCTCCCCTCCCTGAGTGCCTTTACTCTTTCTTGCCCCACATATTCCCCTGACTACTCTTCCCAGGAACTTCAAACCCTGATGGCCCACCCCAGTGTTACCCGAAACAAGGATGGGTGGGTGTTCATTGATAGCCGAATAGCGCTCCCTCAGACTCAGGCGGTACATATACTAACCGACATACATCGCTCTGTCCACATAGGACCGAAGGCTATGTATAACTTCCTAGAACACATCTTTCACCTTCCCTCACTACAGGCCCAAATTAAGAAAGTACATCAGCAATGTGCCACCTATTCAGCCACTAACCCCCAAGGTAGGCTCAGACACCCAGGGCCTACTCATCAGCTAAGAGGCCACCAGCCAGGAGAAGATTGGCAACTTGATTTTACCCACATGCCCCAAAATAAAAAATTTCGCTACCTGCTGACCTTAGTTGACACCTTCTCAGGATGGATTGAGGCTTTCCCCACCACTCGAGAGACTGCAGAAGTTGCGGCAACTATTCTCCTAGAGCACATCATCCCCAGGTTCGGTCTCCCCCGAACCATCCAATCAGACAATGGTCTGGCTTTCATTTCCAAACTCACTCAGCAGGTGGCAGCTGCACTCCAGATTACCTGAAAGCTCCACATTCCCTACCATCCGCAGTCGTCTGGTAAGGTAGAATGCGCAAACGGCCTCCTTAAACTGCATCTAACCAAACTCACTCTAGAAACCCGCCTCTCGTGGATAACTCTCTTTCCCTTGGCTCTTACTCGTCTCAGGGCAGTTCCACGGGCCCTCACAGGGCTCAGCCGTTTTGAGCTGCTGTACGGACGCCTCTTCCTCTTTCAGGAGCTGCCAGCCCTCTCCCCTCCCTTAGGCTCCTACCTCCCTTATTTAACCCTCCTTCATGAGCTTCTAAGAAAACACGCAGACAGGTGTCTCCCCACACTCGCTTCC
>NW_012105831.1:1583835-1619841 GCF_000951045.1 Mandrillus leucophaeus
GGATTTTGGGCTGTGCAGGATGTGCTTTGTTAAACAAGTGCCTGAAGACAGTATGCTGGTTAAAAGTCATCACCATTGTCTTAATCTCAAGTATCCAGGGACATGTACACTGCCAAAGGTCGCAGGGACCTCTGCCTAGGAAAGCTAGGTATTGTCCAAGGTTTCTCCCCATGTGATAGTCTGAAATATGACCTCGTGGGAAGGGAAAGACCTGATTGTCCCCCAGCCTGACACCCATGAAGGGTCTGTGCTGAGGAGGACTAGTATAAGAGGAAAGAAGGCCTCTTGGCAGTTGAGATAGAGAAAGGCGTCTGTCTCCTGCCCGTCTCTGGGCAATGGAACATCTCGGTGTAAAACCCGATTGTATGTTCTGTTTATGGAGAAAGGAGAAAACCACCTTAGGGTGAAAGGTGGGACTTGCTAGTGCAATGCTGCTCTTTATGCACTAAAAAGGTTTATGGAGATGTTTACATATGCATATCAAGGCACAGCACTTTTCCTTAAACTTAAGTCACAGAGATCTTTATTCATATGTCTTACTGCTGACCTTCTCCCTACAATGATCCTATTATCCTGTCACTTCCCTTTTACTAAGATGATAAAGATAATTATCAATAAATACTAAGGGAACTCAGAGACCAGGGTGGCACGGGTCCTCTGCATGCTGACCACCGGTCCCCTGGGCCCACTTTTTCTTTCTCTGTACTTTGTTTCTGTGTCTCATTTTTTTTCTCAAGTCTCTCGTTCCACCTAACGAGAAACACCCACAGGTGTGGAGGGGCAGGCCACCCCTTCAGTTGACATGTCTTTTGTGTTTCATAAATACTTGTGGCCGGGCGCAGTGGTTCACGCCTGTAATCCCAGCACTATGGGAGGCTGAGGCAAGTGGATCACGAAGTCAGGAGATTGAGACCATCCTGGCTAACATGGTGAAACCCCATCTCTACTGAAAATACAAAAAAATTAGCGGGACTTAATGGTGGGCACCTGTAGTCTCAGCTACTCAGGAGGCTGAGGCAGGAGAATGGCGTCAACCTGGGAGGTGGAGCTTGCAGTGAGCTGAGATCGCGCCTCTGCACTCCAGGCAGGGCGACCAGAGCGAGACTCCGTCTCAAAATAATAATAATAATAATAATAATAATAATAATAATAATAAACAAATACTTGTTTGTGGGAGTTACTTAGTCTCTCCAAGGCTCAGTTACCTGATCTGGAATATGGCAGTGGCAATACTTGGCTCAAGTGGTTGTGGAAGGATCATTGAGATGTTCTATGTGATTTGGTTCCTGTTGAGCTTATCATAAAGAAAGCAGAAAATCAAGCAGCTGGTGCTCTTCAAATCTCTAACATCCCTTCTAGTTCTAACATTCTCAGAATTCATGATTTGATGTCAATAAGAGTACACCAATTTTTAGGAAATGTGGAAGTTAAGTGCTTCTTGTTTTTATGGTTTTTTTCAGTTTCATGGATCTTTATTTGACCAACACATTGCAGTAAACTCATAAGCATAAAACGGAGGGTTCTCTTTTCTTCTTGGACGCTTTTACTTAATTGCAGTAGATGCAAAGGCTGACCCCTTGTGGCAAAGAGTGGTGGCTACAGGCTATGACCCTTTGCCAGGACCACTTCAGCTTTAAGCATTTGCTGCAGACCCAGCAGTCTCCTGGGTGGAGGCAATGCTGACAGTAAGGGGTTGTTGACGGAAGCTGTGCACAGAATGTGTTTCTATATGTTGACCACATTAGACTATCTCATTCCAGAGAGCTTCTGCTCTTACTCAGTAGTGGCAGCTTCAGCCCAAATGTATTTTTAAAGTAGTCTATGAATGATATAAGAACACTGCTGTTACATGGTAAACTTGCAATGAGTGTGTCTGCTCTTCCACCTTTTCTTTCTGAAGCTATGAGATAAAAGGTTTGATAGATGAGCTTTAATGCCCAGTTATTCTAGTTGTAACAGCCCTGTGAAAATACAGTATGTATACCTTGTAATTTATTTATTTATAGTTAAAACAAAATCCAAACATTTGCCCACCCACACCCAAATACAAAATTCTCTCATAACGAAGTAATGCTGCAAATATTCTCTTATGTTGTAAAATCTTATAAGAGGTATAAAAACGAAGGGAACAAAGTATGTGATTCCTGGTTCAGATGGTGCAATAGAAGTTTCCCTGTCATTTTCTTAGTGTGCTTCCCATTTGGTATGGAAGAGTCATGCGGGAAAGTGGGGATTGTAGGTCATTGTAGGTCAGTTCTCTAGACACAAGCACTGAGGGAATTTGGAGTGCAAGATGTTTGTTAGAGATCAATACATACAAAGAGAGGAAATGAGATGATGTAGGATTGGGCAGAAGGAGAAGCCCACTGACGGATACAGGACCAAGAAATCCTCACCTACTCCAGCACAGGGAGCTCTAAATAGAGGATAACCCAACTCATGTCCCAGGTTAGGCCCAAATGGCTAGACCTTTATGATCCTGCCTGGCCAGGGGGCTTTCTACAGCTGAGACTAACTGCGAAGGAGCCACAGCAACTCTTTCTTTGGAAAGAAGTCTGGGGTCAGGTCTCTGTGTCTACCACAGTGTCTCTGACTAAGACAAGGGAACAAAGAAACTCAATCCATTTCCACCTTTCGTAAACAATCTTCAAGCTGATCCCAAAATGTAGCTTCATCACAGCTCCAGCTATTTCTGCTGAAAGGATTGCTGTCTACTGCCTTTGTCTCCTACAAATCTACCCAGAGCAGTGCTGTTCTTTCTTACACAATTTCCTCTCCTGCTCAGGCCTTCAGCTTGGCCTTCTCCCAGAATCAATGCTAATCTGTATTACCAAATTGGACATAAAACTATTCTGCCTTGCATTTTTAACATATGCATTTTCTGTCTTCTTAATTAAATTATAAGCCAGGGGTTGCAAAAAAAAGTTTTATCTTACACTCAGTGATGTTCATTTGTTAATGGCTACCTGGGGGAGAGCTGTGTTAAGAAGGATTCTGAGTCTGAATCCAAGCTCAGTAAAAGTACAACCATCATTGATGACCTTCACAGTCACACTAGGGAGAGAGGTGACATCCTCTTTAATGTTTGACTTCCAACTCGGTTCTCAAGTTTTCACTTGGTGAGATACACACACACACACACACACACACACACACACACACATATCAAATATAATTAAAAATCAAATATATTTACAAATTGTTGGGAGCAGGACTTCCAAAATCTGGCCATAAACTGGCCCCAAAACTGGCCATAAGCAAAATATCTGCAGCACTGTGACATGTTCATGATGGCCACAACGCCCATGCTGGAAGGTTGTGGGTTTACTGGAATAAGGGCAAGGAACACCTGGCCCGCTCAGGATGGAAAACCGCAAGGCGTTCTTAAACCAAAGACAATAGCATAAGTGTTCTGTGCCTTAAGGGAATGTTCCCGCTGCAGATAACTAGCCGGACCCACCCCTTTTATTTCGGCCCATCCCTTCGTTTCCCATAATGGATACTTTTAGTTAATTTAATATCTATAGAAAAAATGCTAGTCACTGACTTGCTGTTAATAAATATGTAGGTAAATCTCTATTCAAGGCTCTCAGCTCTGAAGGTTAAGAAACCCCTGATTTCCCACTTCACACTTCTATATTTCTGTATGTGTGTCTTTAATTCCTCTAGCGCCACTGGGTTAGGGTCTCTCTGACTGAGCTGGTCTCAGCAAGTGACACCCACTGGTCGGGGGTCGAATCCAGGTCGAAGGGTCACCAGAGCGATGATTGGAGAACGTGGAACTAGCTGGAGGACAACCGAGTACTCTTAAAGCAATCCCCGTGGTGAGTAAGAAGAGGAACTTGGAAGCATCAGAGTAACAATGGGACTAGTGTGGGCTGTGATTCTTTCCACCTTGGAAACTTTTCACACTAATGATAAGGAGGAAGGAGAGTATAACGAAGTAACAGAAGAGGTTACAGAGCAGGTTTAATTGGCAGCTAAAGTGACAAAGGAGGGAGAGGTTCATCCCTACCCTTCTGCACCTTCTCCTTATTATTTTGAAGAAAATGACCCTCCAGATCTTTCTTTTCTGGAGGACACTGGGCAAAAGTAGTTGCTCCAGTGACTGCTCGAGCAGTGCCTCAAGCAACAGCTCTTAGTTCTAGTCAGGCTGTAATTCAGCAAGCTAGATGAGAGGGTGATTTAGAGGCCTGGAAGTTCCCTATTAGAATACAGCCCCCAGATCAACAGGGAAATATTGTAACTACATTTGAGCCTTTTCCTTTTAAATTACTCAAAGAATTTAAACAAGCTATTAATCAATATGGACCAGATTCTCCTTTTGTAATGGGACTGTTAAAGAATGTTGCTGTTTCCAGTCGGATGATTCCTACTGACTGGGACACTCTTACTCGAGCTTGTCTAACTCCTGCTCAGTTCTTACAATTTAAAACTTGGTGGGCAGATGAAACTTTCATTCAGGCTGCTCACAATGCCAAGGCCCACCCTCAAATTAATATAACTGCAGACCAACTTTTGGGGGTTGGCGGCTGGGCTGGTTCAGACGCACAACTGGTCATGCACGATGATGCCATAGAATAGTTTAGAGGAGTGTGCATTAGAGCTTGGGAAAAAATCACTTCAGGTGGAGAACAATACCCTTCTTTTAGTGCTATAAAGCAGGGACCCAAAGAACCATACATTGATTTTATACCTCAGTTACAGGAGTCTCTTAAAAATATGATTGCAGATTTGGCTGCTCAGGATATATTGCTGCAGTTACTAGCTTTCGAAAATGCTAATCCTGATTGCCAGGCTGCTCTGCGACCTATCAGTGGGAAAGCACATTTAATTGAGTATATCAAGGCCTGTGATGGTATTGGAGGCAGTCTGCATAAAGCTACTGTGCTAGCACAGGCAATGGTAGGACTGAGAGTGGATAAAGGAAATACTCCATTTCCTGGAGCTTGTTTTAACTGTGGGAAGCATGGTCGTACTAAAAAAGAATGTAGAAAAAATCAGCTAGTCAGGCCACCAGATAGGGGAAAAAAGAAAACTGCTGATCCTGAAATATGTCCAAAATGTAAAAAGGGAAAGCACTGGGCTAATCAGTGTCACTCTAAGTTTGATAAAGAAGGGAACCCGATTTCGGGAAACACCATGAAGGGCCTGTCCTGGGCCCCATTCTAAAATGGGGCATTTCCAGCTCAGGCCATTCCCTTACCCCTGTACAATGTCTGTCCCCCACAACAGCCAGTAGTGCCACAGTAGATTTATGCTGCACAAAAACTGTGAGCCTTCTGCCTGGGGAACCTCCACAAAAGGTCCCAACAGAAGTCTGTGGACCCTTGCCAGCGGGGACAATAGGATTACTTCTAGGAAAGTCTAGTTTGAATTTAAAGGGGGTACAAATACATACAGGAGTCATTGATTGAGATTACAATGGGGAAATTCAAATTGTTATATCTACTTCTGTTCGCTGGAAAGCAGAGCCAGGAGAGCGCATAGCACACCTCCTGATTGTGCTGTATGTGGGAATGGGAAAAAGTGAAGTCAAATGAACAGGAGGATGTGGAAGCACAAATAAACAAGGCAAAGCAGCTTATTGGGTAAATCAAATTACTGATAAACGTCCTATCTGTATAGGACGTTTATAACTATTCAGGGAAAGAAATTTAAAGGTTTGGTAGACACAGGAGCAGACATTTCAATCATTTCTCTACAGCACTGGCTGTCCACGTGGCCAATTCAACCTGCTCAATTTAACATAGTTGGAGTTGGTAAAGCCCCTGAAGTATATCAAAGTAGTTATATTTTACATTGTGAAGGGCCCGATGGACAATCTGGGACCATTCAACCAATTATGACTACTGTACCTATAAATTTATGGGGAAGAGATTTATTACAACAATGGCGAGCACAAGTTCTAATTCCAGAGCAATTATATAACCCTCAAAGTCAACATACAATGCATGAAATGGGGGTATGTCCCTGGTATGGGACTAGAAAAAATTTGCAAGGTTTGAAAGAACCACTTCAAGTGGAAAGACAAAATTCCTGCCAAAGATTAGGATATCATTTTTGATGGCGGCCATTGTTAAGCCTCCAGAACCTATAACTTTAAAATGGTTAACAGATAAGCCAATTTGGATAGAACAATGGCCGCTAAGTAAAGAGAAACTGGAGGCTTTAGAGAAATTAGTTACTGAACAATTAGAAAATGGGCACATAGCTCCAACATTTCCCCTTGGAATTCTCCAGTTTTTGTAATTAAGAAAAAATCAGGTAAATGGAAAATGTTAACTGAATTAAGAGCCATCAATTCATTTATACAACCTATGGGAGCATTACAGCCAGGATTGCCTTCTCCTGCTATAATTCCAAAAAACTGGCCTTTAATAATCGTAGATTTAAAAGACTGTTTCTTTACTATCCCTTTAGCTGAGCAAGACTGTGAACGGTTCCTACAAGAAACAACCTGCAGCATGCTAAGCATTTTCAGTGTTTTACAGATGGGTCTAGAAATGGTAAAGCTTCTTATTCTGGCTCAAAAAGTAAAGTCTTCCAGATGCCCTATACTTCTGCTCAAAAAGCAGAGCTTGTAGCTGTAATTGAGATATTGACTGCTTTTGATATGCCTATTAATGTGATTTCTGATTCTTCATACGTGGTTCATTCTACACAGTTAATTGAAAATGCTCAGTTACAATTTCATACAGATGAACAACTGATAACTTTATGAACCCAATTGCAAACAGCAGTTAGAAGTAGAATGCACCTTTTTTACATCACTCACATTAGGACTCACACACCTCTTCCAGGACCTTTAACTGAAGGGAATCAAATGGCTGATCACCTAGTTGCTAATGCAATATCTAATGCTAGACACTTTCACAATTTAACCCATGTTAATGTCTCTGGTCTCAAATGCAGATACAGCATTACCTGTAAAGAAGCTAAAGCTATTATCCAGCAATGCCCAACTTGCCAAATGGTACATTCCTCATCTTTTACAGGAGGAGTTAATGCTCAAGGATTGGAACCTAACTCTCTTTGGCAAATGGATGTCACACATGTTCCCTCGTTTAGGAGACTAGCTTATGTACATGTACGTGTGGATACCTTTTCTCACTTTGTCTGGGCTACAGGCCAAACAGGAGAGTCTTCTGCCTGTGTTAAACGTCATCTTTTGCAGTGTCTTGCAGTAATGGGCATTCCAGCTTCTATTAAAACAGTGAATGCCCCAGGCTATACTAGCCAAGCTCTAGCTACTTTTTTCTCTATGTGGAATATTAAACACCTTACTGGTATCCCATACAATTATCAAGGACAAGCCACAGTGGAAAGAATCAATCTCTCCCTAAAACAACAGTTGCAAAAGCAGAAAGGGGGAGACACAGAATATGGAACACCACAGATACAACTGAATCTAGCATTATTAACTTTAAATTTTTTGAGCCTGCTCAAAGGCCAGATGTTATCAGCAGCTGAACAGCATCTACAGAAACCAGCTGCAAAGAAAAAAGCAGAACAACTTATTTGGTGGAGAGATCTGATAACAAAAAGTTAGGAAATAGGTAAAATAATAACTTGGGGTAGAGATTATGCTTGTGCTTCTCCAGGCCAAAATCAATAGCCGATTTGGATACCATGAAGACACCTGAAACCTTATCATGAACCAGATGCTGAGGAAGAGATTCTGGGAAGATCCCGAGGACCCCCCCAGTTGCAGCCATGTTGAGACTAACGCTGAGGAGGACCCCACCTGTCCCGATCAACACCTGTTGAACATAGCCACCCACCTGGGACAGATCAAGAAGCTGTCACAGAAGGTGAAGAAAATCTGGGGAAAGCAGGACAACCAGTCACAATGAGTAATTTAATGGTAGCTATGATGGCGGTTATCACCACTGCCATGAATATTCCTTCAATAAGGGCTGACACAGAGAACAATTATACTTATTGGGCATATTTATCAATCTTCGCTGGCAATAATGTCTAGATGTAGTCACTCTATGACACAGTTACACATGCTTTCTGATCTCAGTATTTACCATAATAAATCTGCTCCTATAATTGAAGCATACCACCCTCAAAAACCTATTTGTAAATAAAATTGAACCTGATCAGAAAAAATGAACGTACTTGTTTAGGAAGATTGCATTGCAGAACAGGTAGAGGTGCTGCACAACAATTCTTATGGAATCATTATTAATTGGTCCCCTAAGGGGATATTTAGCTTGAATTGCACCTCTCAGTCTGCATGTCATGGCCACGCTATGTTTAGCTGGTCTGAACAAAATGGTCAGATGGTAGATATAAGAAGAAGTACAGCAAGAGTTCCTATTATCTGGAGCCATGTTGGTATAGTGGCACCTCAACCTCAAATGATATGGCCCACCCTAGGAGCTTAATGTAAGAATTTGTGGAAACTATTAAATGCTCTTAAAGATAAGATCAAAATTTGGGAAAGAATAAAAAAGCATCTAGAAGGACACTCTACAAACTTCTTTTTGGATATTGCAAAATTAAAAGAATAAATATTTAAAGCATCCCAGGCACACCTGACCTTAATGCCAGGCACTGCAGTGCTTAAAAGAGCTGCAGACAAATTAGCAGATAGCAACCCATTAAAATGGATAAAAACACTTGGAAGCTCTGTAATTTCAATGATGACTGTGTTTTTAATCTGTGTTGTTTGTCTTTGTATAGTCTGCAGATGTGGATCCTGACTCCTGCGAGAAGGAACTCACTGTGACAAAGCTGCCTTTGCTTTTATCAATTTGCAAATCAAAGAAGGGGGACACATTGGGAACAAGCCTCCCAAAATCTGGCCATAAACTGGCCCCAAAACTGGCCATAAACAAAATCTCTGCAGCACTGTGACATGTTTATGATGGCCACAACACCCAGGCTCAGGTTGTGGGTTTACCGGAATGAGGACAAGGAACACCTGGCCTGCCCAGGGCAGAAATTCACTTAAAGGCATTCTTAAGCCACAAGCAATAGCATGAGCGATCTGTGACTTAAGGACATGCTCCTGCTGCAGTTAACTAGCCCAATCTATTCCTTTAATTCAGCCCATCCCTTCATTTCCTATAAGGGATACTTTTAGTTAATTTAATATCTACAGAAACAATGCTAATGACTGGCTTGCTGTTAATAAATACGTGGGTAAATCTGTTTGAGGCTCTCAGCTCTGAAGGCTGTGAGACCCCTGATTTCCCACTTCTCACCTCTATACTTCTGTGTGTGTGTCTTTAATTCCTCTAGTGCTGCTGGGTTAGGGTCTCCCCGACTAAGCTGGTCTTGGCAGTTGACACGTATTTCAAAGAATTTTTATGTTTCTACCATGATTTCCCTGTTTTCCTGAAAGTCATTCAGAAGCGAGTTGTTTAATTTCCATGTAATTGTGTGGTTTTCAGAGATATTCTTGATATTGGCATCTATTTTTATTCCACTGCTGTCCAAGAAAATGGCTGGTATGAGTTTTGGTTTTCTGAATTTATTGTGACTTGCTTTACGGTTGAGTGTGCAGTTGATCTTGGAGTATGTTCCATGTGCAGATAAGAAGAATATATATTCTGTGGTTGATAAGTGGAGCATTCTGTAGATGTTCATTAAGTCCCACTAGTCAAGTGGTAAGTATAAGTCCCACATTTCTTTATTAGTTTTCTGCCTCAATCTGTCTAATGCTTTCAGTGGGCGTTGAGTCCCCTGCTACTACGGTGTGGCTAAGCCTTTTTGTAAGTCTAGAAGTACTCGTTTTATGAATCCAGGTACTCCAAAGTTGCGTGGGTATATATTTAAGATACTTAAGTCTTCTGTTGAATTGAACCCTTTATCATTATGTAATGCCCCTCTCAGTCCTTTTTTACTGTTGCTGATTTACAATCCATTTTATCTTACCTAAGAACAGTGACCCCCTGCTCTTGTTTGTTTTCTGTTTACATGGTAGATCCTTCTCCAGCCATTTATTTTGAGCCTATGAGTATCATTATGTGTGAGATGGGTTTCTTGAAGACAGGAGATGGGCACATCTTGTTTTTTCATTCAACTTGCCACTCTGTGCCTTTTAAGCGGGGCATTTAGGGCATTTACGTTCAAGATTAACATTGATATGTGAGATTTTGATCCTAACATGAAGTTGTTAGCTGGATGATTTACAGTTTCTATTGTGTGGATGCTTTGTAGAGTCTGCAGGCTATGCGCTTATGTGTGTTTTTGTGGTAGCAGATAATGTTGTATTGTTTCTACTTTTAGAATTCTCTTAAGGATCTTTTGCAAAGCTGCTCTGGTAGTAATGACTTCTCTTAGTGCTTGCTTGTCTAGAAAAGATTCTCTTTCTCCTTCACTTATTAAGCTTAGTCTGGTGGGATATGAACTTCCTGATTGGAACTTCTTTTCTTAAGAATGCTGAAGATAGGAACCTAAACTGTCCTGGCTTCTAAGGTTTCTGCTGAGAAGTCTCCTATTGCCTGATGGGGTTTCCTTTGTATGTGACTTGCCCTTTTTCTCAAGCTGCCTTTATGATTTTTTTCTTTAGCATTGATTGACCTGGGACAGTCTGGTGATAATATGTCTTGGTGATGTTCATTTTGTGTAGTATCTTGCAAATGTCTGTTGGATTTCTTGTGTCTGAACACTTACATCTAGCAAGATTAGGGAAATTTCCTTAAATTATTCCTTCAAATATAGTTTCCAGGTTGTCTGTTTTTTCTCCTTCTCTTGCAGGAATGGCAGTAATTTGTAGGTTTGCTCAATTTAGATAATCCCATATTTCTTGAAGACTTTGTTAATTTATCAAAATTCTTTTTTATTTTTGTCTCACTGTGTTAGTTAAAAAAGATTGGTCTTCAAGTTTCAAAATTTTTCCTTCTGTTTGGTCCAGTCTATTGGCAAAAAAAATTACAATTATATTTTGAAATTCATTGAGTGAGGTTTTCAATTTCAGAAGCTCTGACTAATATATTTTTCATTTGTTTGTTGAGATGGAGTCTCACTCTGTGACCAGGCTAGAGTGCTGTGGCAAGATCTCAGCTCACTGCAACCTCTGTCTCCTGGGTTCAAGCGATACTCCTGCCTCAGCTTCCCAGTAGCTGGGATTACAAGCGCCCATGATCATGCCCAGCTAAGTTTTATATTTTTAGTAGAGATGGGGTTTCACCATGTTGGCCAGGATGGTCTCTATATCCTGACCTTGTGATCCACCTGCAGAAAGGGGGAGACATAGAATATGGAACACCACAGATACAACTGAATCTAGCGTTATTAACTTTAAATTTTCTGAGCCTGCTCAAAGGCCAGATGTTATCAGCAGCTAAACAGTATCTATGGAAACCAGTTGCAAAGAAAAAAGCAGAACAACTGATTTGGTGGAGAGATCTAGTAACAAAAAGTTAGGAAATAGGTATAATAATAACTTGGGGTAAAGGTTATGCTTGTGTTTCTCCAGGCCAAAATCAACAGCTGATTTGGATACCATCAACACGCCTGAAACCTTATCATGAGCCAGATGCCGAGGAAGAGACTCTGGGAGGATCCCGAGGACCCCCTGGTTGCAGCCATGTTGAGACTGATGCTGGGGAGGACCCCAACTGTCACAAGCAACACCCATCAAACACAGCCACCCATCTGGGGCAGATCAAGAAGCAGTCACAGATGGCAAAAGAAAACCTGAGGAAAGCAGGACAACCAGTCACAATGAGTAATTTAATGGTAGCTATGATAGCGGTTATCACCACTGCCATGAGTATTCCTTCAATAAGCTTTGACACAAAAAACAATTATACTTATTGGACATATTTATCAATCTTGGCCAGCAATAATGCTTAGATATAGTCACTCTATGATACAGTTACACATGCTCTGATCTCAGTATTTACCATAATAAATCTGCTCCTATAATTGAGGCACACTGCCCTCAAAAACCTATTTGTAAACAAAATTGAACCTGGTCAGAAAAAATGAACATACTTGTTTATGAAGATTGCATTGCAGAACAGGTAGAGGTGCTGTGCAATGATTCCTACGGAATTATTACTAATTGGTCCCCTAAGGGGATGTTTAACTTAAATTACACCTCTCAGTCTGTGTGCCATGGCCACACTATGTTCAGCTGATGAACAAAATGGTCATATGGTAGATATAATAAGAAGTATGGCAAGAGTTCCTATTATTTGGAACCATGGTGGTATAGTGGCACCTCAACTTCAAACAATATGGCCCACTGTAGGAGCTAAACATAAGGATTTGTGGAAACTATTAATAGCTCTTAATAAGATCAAAATTTGGGAAAGAATAAAAAAGCATCTAGAAGGATACTCTATAAACTTGTTTTTGGATAGAGCAAAATTAAAAGAACAAGTATTTAAAGCATGACAGGCACCCCTGACCTTAATGCCAAGAACTGGAGTGCTTAAAGGAACTGTAGACAGATTAGCAGCTAGTAACCCATTAAAACGGATAAAAACATTTGGAAGCTGTGTAATTCCAATGATGATTGTGCTTTTAATCTGTGTTGTCTTTGTATAGTCTGCAGATGTGGATCCTGACTCCTGCGAGAAGTAGCTCACTGTGACAAAGCTGCCTTTGCTTTTATCAATTTGCAAATCAAAGAAGGGGGACACGTTGGGAACAGGCCCCCCAAAATCTGGCCATAAACTGACCCCAAAACTGGCCATAAACAAAATCTCTGCAGCACTGTGACATGTTCATGATGGCCATAAGGCCCATGCTGGAAGGTTGTGGGTTTACTGGAATGAGGGCCAGGAATACCTGGCCCGCTCAGGGCAGAAAACTGCTTTAAGTCATTCTTAAACCACCACAAACAATAGCATGAGCAATCTGTGCCTTAAGGACATGTTCCTGCTGCAGATAACTAGCGGGACCCACCCATTTTATATCGGCCCATCCCTTCATTTCCCATAAGGGATACTTTAATTTAATATCTATAAAAACAATGCTAATCACTGGCTTGCTGATAATAAATACATGGGTAAATCTCTGTTTAGGACTCTCAGCTCTGAAGGCTGTGAGACCCCTGATTTCCCACTTCACACCTCTATATTTCTGTATGCGTGTCTTTAATTCCTCTAGCGCCCTGAGTTAGGGTCTCCCCAACTGAACTGGTCTTGGCAACAAATATATATATATATATATATATATAATATAATCTTTACATTCTAAATGTAGAAATAAATTACTGTAAGTGTCTCAAGGGATCTTTAGTTGTGGAGCATAAGCCCCTTACAGAGACGTTCTCATGATATATACTCAGAAGTGAACCTGCTGGATCATCAGGTTTTTCACTTCATTAAATATTACCCTATTTCTTTCTAGCTTTACATGAGGGGTTCTAGATCTCTCCACAACCTCTAAGAACTGCCATTAATCACTTGTAACTCTTACATTTGTTGACAAAAAAGCTGAACTCTATAAGATATTCAGAGGTTTACCCTGAGACAAGTATGAGTGACCATGGCCCAAAGCACAGTTTCAAGAGGTTCTGAGAACATGTGCCAAAGTTTGTTATGATACAGCTTGTTTCTGTATGTTTCAGGGAGACAGAAGCCATCAGTCAATACATGTGAGGTATACACTGGTTTGGTCTGGAATGCCAGACAACATGGAGTGGGGGAGGGGTGCTTGCAGGTCATAAGTGTATTCAAAGATTTTTCTGATTGGCAATTGATTGAAACAGTTAGGTCATTATTTAAATACCCGGGATAGAAGGGAGTACCTGGATTAAGAAAAAGGTTTGTGGAGACTAAGGTTCTAATTATGTAGATAAAGTCTCATAGTTGGCCGCCTTAAGAGACAATAGATGGCAAGTATTTCCTATTTAGACCTTTAAATGGTGCTAGACTCTTAATCTCTTCAAGATTAGAAGGGCTTGGAAGGTGGAAGATCTAATTATGTTAATAGAAATTCTTTACAGATGCAAATTTTCCCCCACAAAAGACAGGTTTGCAAGGTCATTTCAAAATTTGGCAAAGAAATATATTTTAGGGTAAAATATTTTTTATTTCCTTCATTGTCTTTCATGTGATGTTTTACTAGAGTCAGCTTGGAATATGATATCTTGTTGCTACAAACAGTCTATTTTGGCAGTCTTAAGATCTCTGTTTTCAAGTATATGCTGTACAATTGGGCCGGAACTCCAAAAGAAGAGTATAATGAGGCACGTCTGACACCCTCTTCCCATCATGACTTTGACTAGTTTTTCAGGTTTCTTTGGGCCCCCTTGGCCAAGAAGGGGGTCCATTCAGTCAGTTAGGGGGCTTAGAAGTTTATTTTTGGTTTATATATTGAACAGGCATGATTCTTAGAATGAAATCAGTAGCACATTCAGTTTTGCCTCCCATTGTACTTTGAAATACTCTGTGTGGCTCTTTCCCTGTCTCTACAAGGGAAGTCCAGCAAGTATTCTAACTTTTCTGTACCCCTTAGGAAATATAAATCTCATTTCAAGTCATAAAAGATAGTTTTAAGTAGAGAATTAAATGCCTAGCCCATGTAAGAGTGAAATTTTAATCTTGATTTAAAATTGAGTCTCCCTCTTCTGCAGCTTGATCCTGTTGCAATCTGGAAGCCTGCACTTAGTCAATGTTTTTGCTCATTTTCCACATTGTGCTTCTTTCATTTCTCTTTCATCTAGCTACAAGAGACTCTGGCCCCTTTAGGAATAGAGCAAGGTAGGGTGAGAAGTGGTAAGGGAAACAGGAGAATTGGGGTTGACTTGTTCTGTTGTGGCCATCTAGCAGCTGAGCTCTCTGGACTTGGGTGTTTTTTAAATACTTTAAAAAATTGAGTTATAATTCTTATATCATAAAATCACCACTTGAATGTGTAAAATTTAGTGTTTTTAAAATTATATTCATAAGGTTAAGTAACCATCACTTTATCTAATTCCATAACATTTTCATTACCCCCAAAAGAAGCCCTGCCCTGTATCCATTAACAGTCATTCCCACTCACTTAGTCCTTTCAAGCAGTAACCTACTTTCCATCTTTGGATTTCCCTATTCTGAATATTTCATATAAAGGGAATCAAATAACAGGTGACTTTTTTGATTAGCTTCTTTCATTTAGCACAGTATTTTTACAGTATGTTGTAGTATGGATCAATACTTCATTCCTTTATATGACTGGACAGTATTCCGTTGTGTGGATATACCACATTTTGTTTATTCATTTATCAGTTATTAGACATTTGAGTTGCTTCCAGTTATTGGTTATCATGAATAATATCTTTAAAATAATGCTGCTATAAAAATTCATGCACACGTTTTTTAAAATGTGGATATGTTTTAAATTCTGTGGAATACATACCAAGAGTAGAATTGTTCAGCAATATATGAACTCTATATTTAACATTTCGAGAAACTTCCAAGCTGTTTTCTACAGTGTCTGCATCATTTTAGATTCCCATCAGCGGTGTATGAGGGTTCTAATGTCTCCACATCCTCACCAACACTTGTTATTTTCTGTTTCTTTGATTATAGCCATCCTTGTGGCTATAAAGTAGTATCTCATTGTGGTTTCGACTTGCATTTCCCTAATGACTAATGATGTTGAGTGTCTTCTAATACGTCTGTTGGCCTTTTGTGTGTCTTCTTATTTGTATACTCTCATTTTTAAAATTTAGTTGTCTTTTATTGTTGAGTTGTAAGTGTTCTTCATATATTCTGGATACTAGAAAACTATCAGATATATGATTACAAATATTTTCTTCCATTCCAGAGATTGTTTCTTCAATTTCTTATTCACTTGTTTATTTATTGGAGACAAGATCCCCCATTCTGTCACCCAGGTTGGAGTGCAGTGGCACAATCATAGCTCACTGCAGCCTTGAACTCCAGGGCTCAACTGTTACTCCTGCCTCAACCTTACCAGTAAGTGGGACTACAGCATGAGCCATGATGCCCAGCTAACTTATTTTTATTTTTTTTTGGTAGAGACAGGGTCTTCCTTTGTTGCCCAGGCTGCTTTTCAACTCCTGGCCTCTCGATATCCTCCTGCCTTGATCTCCCAAAGTCCTAAGATTACAGGCATGAGCCACTGTGCCCACCCCTTCTTCATTTTCTTGACAGTACCCTTAGACAAACAAATGTTTTCAACTTTAATGAAATTTTATTAATATGTTTTTCTTTAGTCACTTGTGCATTTGATGTCAGATATAAGAAACTACTGCCTAATGCAAGATCATGAAGGCTTACTCCTGTATTTCCTTCTAAGAATTTCATAGTTTTATCACTGACATTTAGGTTTTTGATCTATTTTTTAGTTTATTTTTATGTTTTTATTTTTGTGGGTACATAGTAGGTGTATATATTATGGGATACATGAAATACCCTGATTTGATCTCTTTTAAATTAATTTCATCATTATGATGTGAGATAGTGATACAAAGTCTTCTTTAGCTGTCGATATCTAGTTGTCCCAGAATCATTTATTGAAAGTGCTATTATTTTCCCATTGGTCTTTACATCTTTGTTGAAAATTGGTTGACTATAGACGTATAAGTTTATTTCTAAACTCTCAATTCCATTCCATTTTTCTACATGTCTATCTTTATACCATTACTATATTTTATTGACTAGTGTAGCTTTGCAGTAAGTTTTGAAATTAAGAAGTGTGAATCTTTCAACTTTATTTTTCTTTTTCAAGATTATTTTTGCTATTCGCAGTCTCTTGTAATTCATATCAATTTTATGATCAACTCTTTCATTTTTGTAAAAAAGTATAATTGAAATATTGTTAGGTTTCGCATTGAATCTGTAACTCAACTTTGAGAAATCTTGCCTTCTTAACAATGTTCTTTTTTTCAATTCGTAAACAAGGAATATATTTCTGTTTATGATTCTTTTATTTTTCTCAACAATGTTTTACAGTTTCCAGTGTACAAGCATTTCACTTCTTTAGTTACATTCATCCCTCAGTATTTCATTATTTTTGATACTATTACAAATGAAAAGTATTTTCAGACTATCATTGCTAATGTACAGTAATACAGTTGATTTTTGTATATTGACATGCATTTTGCATCCCTGGTGAATTTGTTTATTAGCTCTTTTGTGTGTGTATGTGTTCTTTGGAGTATTCCACATAGAATCATATCATCTGTAAATAGAGGTAGTAGTTTTACTTCTTTGTTTCCAAACTTTATGGCTTTTTTCTTTTTTCTTTTTTTCATTTTCTTGCCTAATTCTGTGGATAGAACCTCTACTACAGTGTTGAATAGAACTGGCAAAAGTGAACATTATTTTCTTGTTCTTGGTCTTAAGGAAGACAGAAGCTTTCCTTTTACTATTAAATTATTAAGTTTCCTTTCACTATTGCTATTGGTTTGTTTTAAATGTCCTTTATCATGTTGAGGATGTTCCTCTTTATTCCTGGTTTTATGATGTTTTTATCATGAAAACACACTGGGTTTTGTCAAATGATTTTTCTGTATCTGTTGAAATGATCATGGTTTTTTCCTTTATTTTATTAATATAACTGACTGATTTTCATAGGTTGAAACACCTTTGCATTTCTGGGATAAATCCCACTTGGTTGCAGTGCAAAATCCTTTTTACATGCTACTGGCCTCTTAGTATTTAGTTAAGGATTTTTACATCTATATTAATAAAAAAACTGGTGCATAGTTTTTTCTTTGTGATGTCTTTAGTGTTGGTATCAAGCTAATATTGGCCTTACAAGATGAGTTAGGAAGTGTTTCCTTCAGTACTATAGTTTAGAAGAATCTATGAATAATTGATATTAATTCTTCATTTGGTTTTCTTGGTACAATTCACAGGTAAAGCCACTTCATCCTTGGCTTTTCTTTGTGGGACCTTTTCTGATTACTAACTCAATGTCTTTAACTGAGTCTTAAAAAGATTAGTTTCCCCATCTTGTAAGTGGTAGTAGCAGGACACAAACTTAAGTAATTCTCACACCAAAACATTTGTTTTGAGGCTCTGTTGACTAAAATCCATATCTGCATTTACATATGACATACTCCTACTATGAAGACAATACGTTCATGTTAAAACCTTTCTCAATGATAGAAAAGTACAAAGACGAAAACAAAAATAATTCATTATGCTGTTCAATATGTTAGTAAATTTTCTTTCAGTACCTTTTCAAACTATTCTATGTATATATCTAATCTATATCAGATGTGATTGCTGTCATATTTCTTACACATTTTGTTTACTTCTTTACTCATTCAATTCTGTCCTGTGGATACATTCCTGTTTCTAGCAGTTTTTCAAAAACATTCTGTTAAATTATGGTCTAAAATTCCATGGTATGATTCCTTTAATTAGGAAATAGTTTTCCTTTTTCCTGCTTAATATTCAGGTTATTTCAATTTTTCTCTTTACTATTATAAATAATGCTCTCTGGATCATCTTGGATTTTGTTGTATATCTAAGTTTTTTTCCAATATTATTGCTAGAAGTGGAATACTGGATCAAAGACTAGGAGAAACATTTTTATGGTTCTTCATCTGCTTGGTAAGCCAAAAAGTTTACTAGTTTATACTTCTGCTTGTATAAAATAAATTTTTGTTTATTCCTCTCTGATACTATTGTTGATTTTAAAGTATTTCCTAATTTGTTAGGTTAAAAAATTGTCTTCTAGATATAATATTCAAAGTAGGCTGCTCTTCTGGGAGAACTGCAGAGGAGCAAACACTGGTGGCACTGACATCTTTCTTCTTCATCTGCTGTAGCCATTATAAATGAGAGACTTCTCTCCATTAAACTATTCTTTCCATGCTAGAAATAAGGACGAAAACCAGCACATGAGCTCAGCTGTATGGTGGAGCCATGAACATGTTCAGGAAGTCTTTGAGCTCTGCTTTAATTCTCAGCTTAATAACAAAATGTAAAACCACTAGGGGCAGTCAGTTTAGCATGTTGGACATTCTCAGCAAGTGGTAACTAATGGAATTTAACATAGAAAATTGTATAATTATCCAAAAGTTAATAATATCCATATTCCAATTTATCCTAAAGAGCAACTATAGCATATAAAATAAAATAACTAAAACAGTTAACTTAAAAGAGATTAGGCTTTTCTTATAACTAATTACAATGGATATATATAATTTTATATAACATAAAGTAGCAAAACAATTTTAATCAATATTTGCAAATATTCTACCCTGCCTTCTTCACCCTACAAAACTTCAGCAACAAAACTAAATAAACAAGGAATTAAATAAAATATATACTAGGACTATGCCCAAGTAGCAAACTGGGCTCATTTTATTTTATTTCCTTTCTGCTCTGGTATACCGCAAACAAAGTCACATGCAATGAAATTGCAAAATACTTCAAACAGAAGATGAAAAGGATAGAGCCAGTGGTCTGGATAATCCACAAACTCGAGGAGCAGCCCTGGGATCATTGAAAGCTGACTGGAATGAAACAAACAAAAAAAATAAAAAGCAAAGAATGACTCTCTATACACAAATAAGCAACAGTCTTCAGAACCATTTTGAAACTGTATGGTGATATGGGGATCACTCCCTTGTAGGAAGACAGTTCAAAGATTGAAGGATGCTGGGGAGAGCAACAGAAACGATTGCAAACACAGGCTTCTGGGATGAGAATGCTTTATATATCCTCTGCATCATTCTACAGAGAGTGAAACTTCCCATATGATGGCTGAGGGTCATCTGTTAGTGAGAGATGCAGGCTAAGAGTAGAAAATCCAAGTCCCATTGAGAACTTATTTGATGAAATCACTAGAAAATCCTGCCCTCAGTAGGTGTTGATGTCAAACTGGGAGAAATCTTTCTAACTATTTTAGAAAAACTTTAGAAGAATAAAATGCAATCTTGACTTGGAGACAATAAGCCCTGTCACTTACTGATAAGGTAATCTAAGGCAGTTCACATAACAAACCTGGGCTTGGTTTCCAAGATGGACTTCATAGGGAAGCAAATCAGGCAAATAATCAGAAAGAATTTTATTGTGGAGGGCTACAAAAATGATTAACATTTTACCTATAGTATTTTGATTGTGTGTATATATAGCCTGTGCTTGGTGACTGGGAAAGAGTAAAACAACAGTGAAAGCACAGACTGATACACTGTGTAGAAAGTTTGAATAGCACAAATCACTTTTCATAAACTCAATGCTTACATGCAATAGGGTAGACGTTTTTCTTGGGAAACTATTGTGTTCCCACTAAAATCCAAGAAAATCTACTTAATATTATCTCAGCATGAAAGCATAGAAGGTTTTCATTAAGAGGAAGAGGAAAAGAGAGAAAGAAAAATAGTTGGGGGAGGGCAGTTATTTTGCAGAGAACACTTTGAAAAGGAAAGATACCTCTCTTGCTCTTGAAATAGCAAATTAACTAGAACAAGAGAAATGAGTCAGTGAGATCAGGGATAAATCTGGTCCAATTTTCAAAATAACTTTTGAAATGTTTTTCCAATTAGTATAAATATAAAAATGGAAGCATCCTTTCAAATAAGGATAGGCATAGCCCTCGGAGTAGCAGAGAGTATAGCAGAAAATCAGTAATGACACAGGCTAATGAGGGCTCAGATAGAATCAGAGCATAGACAAGAGCCACAGTTAGCATAGGGTTCTCCTCACCTCTTTAATGAGAAGACATTGCAAGTCAACACCAAAACCTTGCTGAATAATATGTGTAAGTTGTTGTTATTGCATGTAAATATCTCTGTGAAAAAAAAATGAACAACTACATATACATGGAGAAGTTAATGGTTAGTAAATTTTATATAATTTCCATCTTATACTTTTCAGAATAAACCTCAAAAGACTTCTTGCTGTCTGAGTTTGTCTCCTGTAACAGCTAACACTTCTAGCTAATTAGCAACCTCTATTAGACACATATATCTCACACATACCTCATTTATTCATTCATTCAACAAACATTTATTAAACACTCCCTATTCCCTAGGCACTGTGCTTGACTCAGGAAGATTAGTAACTAAAGAAGAACATTGTCTTTAAGAAATTCAGCATCTTATGGAGGGAGAATACAATTAAAATAGGTAGATCTCTAAGTAATCATTATCCCTATCTCTATTACTATCTTGTTCAACTGATTCCAGAAGGATTTCACCTAACTTACTCACTGGTTTGGATCCCATGAAGAATATATCAATCTTCATGGATTCATCCATTGTTTATTGAATATGAAATGCTGGGCTGGCTTGATAGATCTAGTTACTCAATATTTAACCCCAAGTTGTGTGTCTTTTATTTAAGCATAAAATGAACATGATTGAGTCAGTTCTTTCTCCTCAAATATCAGTTAGCCAGCTGGAATATAAGAAGTCTATTTGTAGGACAAAAATAATGAAAACAGAATTAGCCTTTAGTTATCCAAAATGGTTAATTTGATGTAGTGAGGGAAATTATGAATAAATATTAAAATCCAGAAGAAACACACTGGTTACTGTATCATTAGCAATTACATACCAGCCATAGCTTTTAATTCTATTGCTTGGACTATAATAGGGCAATACATTCAGAATAGCTTGGATTTGGCTTCCAAAACATGGCATGACGCATGCAACTTGTAAATGCCCACAAGGATATTTTCTTCCATTTCACTATGGGTGCTGAATTATCCTTCAGCAAATCAATCCATCTCTCACATTTGCACATAGTGGGCTAAAGTAGAGGAAACAGAAAGAAAACATTAACCAGCCATCGTGTATCAGCCTATGTGCCCAGGCCCCATGAGTGCCCCATGAGTGCTCCCCGTCACTGTCCATTAGTCATTCACATGAAAGACCATCACCTTCACTACTGCATCTGCTCTGAACAGAAGAAAAGGAGGATCATCACGTATACTCTGCACCAGACTTCTGATTCTGCCAGATGGCAGTGATTTTTTACCATATGTTGTACATGATTAGAGAATGGATATTTCTATCTGTGTGACAAGCCTGTGGATTCTGGACAACCCTCAAGGGCCATCTCCAGATAGAGCAGCGGCTACCTGCCTGGATATTTTCCCAGTGCCATGAAGAATACAGGTTTTGGCTCTGTCAACCCCAGGTTCAAATTGCAGCACCTTCACTGTGGGATCTTGGGCAAGTCACTCTCTCTGGACCTTAATCGTGTCCTCTGTAAGCTTCAGGTTTGTAAATCTGTGCTATTGAAATGGACATAGAGGCGGATGGCATCATACTGGAGGGTGTGGAATCTGGGACCACCCTGGGATCAAAGCCTGCTCCTCCACTTATCAATTGTTAGACTGCAGGCAATTAGTTATTCACTCTGTGCTTCACGCTACTCGTGTTTTACACAGGAATACATATAGTGCCTCCAGAGAGCTCCTGTGGCAATTAAATGAATTAACAAATAATTGCTGTTGGCAGATAAGTGACTATGCAAAGTGTTTGCAATTGTTATTATCTTTCAATGATAATTGAGATGAATTAATTTTAAAACAGTCTCCAGCACATAGAAATCACTCAAGGTTGGTGGCAGTTATTGTATTGTTATAACTTTCAGTAGTGTTTTCCATAACTACTTCACTCTGGTCTAGCAAAGATGTATTTGTCCCTTGACTACCAGGTAAATTATAGCTGTATACTTGTTGCTACTCTGAATGCAGGGTATGAACAACTACTTGGATCAAGCACAATGGTACCCAGGGCTGGACTATTTTCCCTTCCATTAGTCCAGATTTTAACATTCCTAAACAGCAATAACATTCCTAAGTATTTTTGTGACTTCCACGTGCAACTGAGGTCTTGGGCAAGGTGAAATGTCCAAGTTGAGACAGTGACGCCCCAGTGTAGCGGGATCAACTCCTCCCTGGGTGCAAAGGTTAAGCTTCCTTAGAATCACATTTGAAGTCAAGGTGCTAATTTTTTTTTTTTTTTGTCTTTGACAAATTACTATGGAAATGCTGATTCTGACTTCTTTGCTCAGAGGAACTATAAATGAGTGTCAAACAAGAACTTAAGTTATACTTCTGGCATTCTGAATATTTCAGGCAAAGGGTCAAGGAAAGGAGTATGCCTCTTTTCCTATAAGCTGAAGGGGATATGAAATATATGATTCTCTTATATGATTTTCTTGATTTAGAAGGTACACTAAGCCACAGAACTAATGGAATTTCTAAAAGTAAGCCTTTAGTTTATTCCCTTTTGTCACTGTAGAATACTAGCCATGGGTACATTTATATTTTATTTTATTTTATTTTATTTTATTTAAGACAGGGTCTCGTTCTGTTGTGACTGAAGTCCAGGCTGGAGTGCAGTAGTATGATCAGGGCTCACAGCAGCCTCAACTTCCTGGAGCGACTGCTCCAAACTATTCTAAACTTCATGTGGAAGCAAAAGAGCCTGAATAGCCAATCCAATCCCAGGCAAAAAGAATAAAGCCAGAGGCATCACATTACTTAACTTCAAACTGTACTATAAAGCTACAGTAACCAAAGCAGCATGTTATGGGTATAAAAACAGACACATGGAACAGGATAGAGAACCCAGAAATAAAGCCACAAACCTACAACCATCTGATCTTGGACAAAGTCAACAATAACAAGCAATGAGGAAAGAACTACCTATTCAATAAATGGTGCTGAGATAACTCACTAGCCATGCAGAAGATTGAAAATGAATCCCTTCCTTTCACCATACACAAAAATTAACTCAAGATGGATTAAAGATGTAAAATTATAAAAATTCTAGAAGCGAACCTAGGAAATACCATTCTGGACATACGCTTTGGCATTTCAGGAAGAAGACTCCAAAAACAATTGCAACAGAAACAAGAAAATAACAAGTGGCCCCTAATTGAACTAAAGAGCTTCCACACACGAAAAGAAACTATAAGTAGAGTAAACAGGTAAACCTACAGAATGAGAGAAAATATTTGCAAACTACGCATCCAACAAAGATGTAGTATCTGGAATCTATAAGAAACGTAAACAATTCAATAAGCAAACAACAAACAACCCCATTAAAAATGTGCAAAGGACATGAACAGACACTTATCAAAAGGAGACACACATGTGGCCAACAAATATAGAAAAAAATGCTAATAAGATACCATCTCACAGCAGTCAGAATGGCTATTATTAAAAAGTGAAAAAATAACAGATGTCAATGAGGTTGTGGAGAAAAGGGAATGCTTATACACTGCTGATGGGAATATAAATTAGTTCAGTCACTGTGGAAAGCAGTTTGGAGATTTCTCAAAGAACTTAAAACAGAACTACCACTCAACCCACCCATCCCATTACTGGGTATATACCCAAAGGAGTATGAATCATTCTACTGTAAAGACACATGCACACATATTTTCATCACAGTACTACTCATAATAGCAAAGATGTTAAATCAACCTAGATGCCCATCAACAATGGACAGGATCAAGAAAATGTGGTGCATATGCACCGTGGAACACCACACAATCATAAAAAAAGAATAAAATTGTCTTTTGCAGCAACACAGATGCAGCTGGAGGCCATTATGCTAAGCAAATTAACACGCAAACAGAAAACCAAATACCACATGTTCTCATTTATATGTGGGAGCTAAACATTGCGTACACATGAATACAAAACAGGGAACAATAGATAGTGGGGCTTACTTGAAAGTGGAGGGTAGAGGAGGATGAGGATTGAAAAACTGCTTATCTGGTACTATGCTCACTAGCTAGGTGACAAAATCTTTTGTACAACAAACCCCAGTAACACAAAATTTACCCATGTAACAAACCTGCACATGTACCCCCTAACCTAAATTAAAAGTTAGAAGAAAGAAGAAAGGCCAGATAAAAGGTACATCCTGAATTATATTCAAAGTAGGCATAGGCCTCAGAAAAAAGGACTTGGCAATCAAACCAATCTCTCTGATCTAGCTTTAGTTTATGCTTCTCAAATTTGCTTCCATTTAAATCTTTCTAAAATGGCAGCAAGTGGACCAGAGATCTGCAAACTGTGGGCAACACACACTTGAGAAGTGTTCAAGGGTCTATTTCATGTGGCCACTCATTCAGAGCCTTGTTGAATAATACTGTATCCTCCCTGCACTTATTTTATTTCAAATCAATGTGAAAACAAACTCTGAGATCTAAGAGATTTTAACAACAGTATATAGAAAGCAATAACATTACATCAATAACAACTAATCAGAAAATATAATAAAAACAAATTATCATATACTTGATAGCAGTAAAAACCATATGATATCTAGAAATAAATCCAATAAAAGCTTTATAAGAATTATATGAAAAAATTCTTTTATATGAAGATATAAAAGAAAATCTGAATAAATAGTGAACTGTGAGAACATGTTTAATGAGTGTATAACTGGCTTAGATTATTATTTAGAATTTCAAAAAACTTAATATGACCATCCTGCACAGAGAACTCACCTAATAGAAAACAGACAGAGACAATGAAAATAGGCAATTTACAAAAATGAAACCTGCATAAATTGTGAATATGTAATGATCTCATCACCAACCAAGTAAATGCAAATAAAAATGGTTAGAAATAATTAGACACCAGATGGACAGCAATAAAAAAATCTAGCCTGGCACAATGGCGCATACCTGTAGACCCAGATACATGGAAGGATCCCTTGATCCCAGGAGTTCAAAGCCAGCCTGAGCAACACAGAGACACCCAATCTCCAATAAAGAACAAACAAACAAAAGACTAATAATGCCAAGTTTTGGCAAGTATGTGGAACACTTATATACTGCTTATATACTGATCATGTAGCACTTATATACTGGTCATGTAAATAGGTGAAACCAAATTGGAGCAAAATTTGACTATACAAACTTAGGTTGAAAAATACCCCAAATCTGAAACCAGTAATTCATCTTGAAGGAATATATTATAGGAAAAGTGTCTCACATGTGCTGAATGACACATGCACAAACGTGTTTATAGCAATATTATTTTTAATATTAACAACTGGAAATAATCTGTATATAAAAATAAAAATAAATAATAAAATTATGGTACATTATAAATGAAATACTGTACCAGAATTAATGAACTATAAATGCCAACATGGATAAATCTGAAAAACATGACATTGAGGTAAAGAACACACACATTTTAGAAAATGTATTTTTCACAAAAACATATAAAAACACTACATATCATTTATAGATACATATATTTGCAGAATAATGTATAATCACTTATATTGAGGGAAGATTCTGAAATTAGAAGGATTATAAGCTCCGGAGGGGGACGAAGGGGAATAAAGTCAGAAAAAAAGAGGAGCAACGAAATACATAATTAAAGTTGTGTAGTTTTTAAAACTAAGACACACCTAAAGCAAATACGGCAAAAGATTTGTCAAAATATATTAAGATAAAATCAAGCTGGTGGTTAACACCTGTTTTAGATTACAAATAATACATTTTTCCAGTCTAGAATTCCCATTTTTTAAGTTGCCTTAACTCTCCTGAAATTTTTTGTCTCTACCTTTATAACTTTCTTTGCCTATAGATTTTCATACATATTTATCCTAGTTTTTTGTTAAGATTTTACCAAGTAATTTTGATATCTGGGTTACCTGTCAGACTGCTTTTGTTAGCACTTTATCTCTCTCTTGATTATGGGCCACACTGTCCTGCTTGTTCACAAGTCTAGTAATTTTCGAATGCCCCCTGTACATTATGGACAATACATTGTAGAAACTCTGAAATTTGGTCTTCCTCTGAAGAGTGTTGATCTTTCTTCCAGCCAGTAATTAAATTACTGACATACAGTATTCAAGAAAAGAAACTGTATTTCCTTGGAGTAGTAAGAGTAAGCACAGGCTGGTTGCAGTGGCTCACACCAGCAATCCTAGCACTTTGGAAGTCTGAGGCGGGCAGATCACGAGGTCAGGAGTTTGAGACCAGCCTGGCCAACATAGTGAAACCCTGTCTACCAAAAATACAAAAATTAGCCAGGTGTGGTGGCAGGCACCTGTAGACCCAGCTACTCAGGAGGCTGAGGGAGGAGAATTGCTTGACCCTGGGAGGCAGGGGTTGCAGTGAGCCGAGATTGCACCACTGCACTTCAGCCTGGTGACAGAGTGAGACTCCGGCTCAAAAACAAGGAAAGTAAACACATACTAACAAGGCAAATGGGGGCAGGAGAGCTTGTAGTGAGGACACAGGAGCCAGTATGAAGGAACTTCCAATGACCCAAACTGGAACAATTTGAGCAAGAAAATAATAATGATACAGACAGGAAACAGGGAAATACTGGGTAGAAAAAGTTCCCCAGCAAAGGCCCCACCCTCAAGCCTGGAAATGCATGGCCCTAAGTGAGAGAAGGCATTCCTGTTTTTGCACCCAAAAAGTTGCCTTTTGGCCCACCACAATCCCTATCTTGTACCCATATAAACCCCAGACGCCAGACTCCAGAAGGGGATGAGAAGACAAATAGAAGAGCAGAAGAATGGCAGAATGGTGTGGCAGAGAGAATAAAAGGAGCCTCTGAACTCAAGAGGAGTTTGGCTGGGGGCAGTCAGAGAGGAGTTCAGCTGCTGGATGGCCAAACTCCAGGTGAAGATCATCTTCCCACTCCATCCCCCTTGCAGCTCCCCATCCATCCTGCTGAGAGCTACCTCCACTGCCCAGTAAAACCTCTGCACTCACCACCCTTCAAGTCTGTTTGTGACCTGATTCTTCCAGGATGCTGGACAGGAGCTAGGAGTACAGAAAGCAGTCACACTAGCCCTCTGCCCTTTCAAAAAGGCAGAGCGTCCACTGAACTAGTTAACACTTAAGCCATCTGTGGACAGCAAAGCTGAAAGAGCACACTGTAACACACATCACACCACTTGTGCAGCCACCCACTCCTAGATGCTACCATGGGGCTGGAGCCCCACAGCATGTGCCCCAGCTCCTGCACCTGCCCATCTGCTTGCTCCCCCTCCTATAGGGGTTTTGAGCACATGGTGGCTGAACACAGTAGCCACACCCCTGCCGTATGTCCTGCATGGGATATCAGGGAATTCTCCCGTCTCAATAATAGTGTGGATTATAACTCATAAAATAAAACAGGTATCCATGATCCCATGTGAATATAGATAAGTAATTGGATAAATACATATATGGGTGAAAAGAGAAGGCTTTCCCTTACAGAAGAATTCTAATTAATATATGAAGAAGATATGGAGGAAATAGAAAATCACCTTTAGGCAAATACCACAAGAATAATTGCTGTAGCCAAGATCCACCAATAGATACTAAAATTAACATTGGGGAGAAACAGGATACGTAGTCTCAAACTATTTCTCACAAAATATTGGTGAATTATAAAAGACAAATAGTAATTTTACAGTGGAGAAACTCTACACACACTGTCTTAATCAAATGTTCAAACTTAGAAATATCAGTAAAAAGGCATATTGACAGCATGTATGACCTGATATACTGCACTAAGAAAGGAACAGCATCACTTCTGTGCCATTCTCACATAAAATGCATAATCTCAGTCTAATCAATCTCAGTCTAATAATGAGAAATCTAAAGTAAGGACCATTCTATGAAATAACTGACCAGCACTTATCAAAAGTATTAAGGTCATAGCAAACAAGGAAAGAATGAGGATTGGAGAAGCTATCGCCAATTGAAGGGGACTAAAAAGATATAACCGAATACACTGTGGGATCCTATATTTGATTCTGGAACAGAAAAGAACATTAGCAAAAAACTGGTGAAATTGGAACAAAATCTGGTTTAAAGTTTAGTTAATAGCATTATATTAATGTTAATTTTCTGATTTCATTAACTGTGCTATGATTATGCAAGATGCTAGTATTGGGGAAGTTGGATGAAATGTATATGAGAACTCTTTCATCCAAGTACTAACCTGGCCAAACCCTGCTTAGATTCTGAGATCAGACAAGATCAGGTGTGTTCAGAGTGGTATGGTAGACTATGAGAACTCTTCGTACTATGTTTGCAACTTTTCTATAAATCTAGAATTATTTAAAAGTAAAAAGATTCCTGGAACATCACTTTGATTATGTTGAATCTTGTTTTAAGCTTTGCTAAGGTTAGTCTATTCCAGTTTTGTCGTTAGTTTTAAGATTTTGGTCCTTAATTAGTCCTGGGATTAATTAGCACAAGCGTTTTCCTTTTTGTTTGTTTGTTTTTAGATTTGAAGGATTTAAAAAAATTTTTTTTAATTTACATCATTGTTTGGGTACAGGTGGTTTTGGGTCACAAGGATAAGTTCCTTAGTGGTGATTTCTAAGATTTTAGTGCAGTCATCACCCGAGCAGTGTACACTGTACCCAGTATGTGGTTTTTTATCCTCACTCTTCTTCCAGTCTTCCTCCCTGAGTCCCTAAAGTCCATTATATCATTCTTATGCCTTGTGTCCTCATTGCTTAGCTCCCACTTATAAGTGAGAACATATGATATTTGACTTTCCATTCTGGAGTTACTTCACTTAGAATAATGGCTTCTATCTCCATCCAAGTTGCTGTAAAAGACATTATATCGCTCTTTTTTTATGGTGAGTAGTATTCCACGGTGTATATACACCGCATTTTCTTCATTGACTCTTTGGTCAATGAGTACTTAGGTTGGTTCTATATCTTTGCAATTGAGAATTAGCACTAGTGTTTTCTATTATGTATTTGAACTATAGCTATAAAATAGTGAGCTTGTCCTTATTATTGAATTTTTTGGGGCTTCAGTGAAAAGTCTGAATCCCTCTAACTAAGTATTTCTAACTTGGTGAGGCTTTTCCTTTTAACAGTAGGGTGAGCCACACATAGAAGAATTACTTTTCATGCAATAAGCCTCCCCAGCCTCAGGCTCACAGCTGGGCTCCTGGCATTCTCTTCTCACACATGCAGTTTTGTCTCTGATCAGTCATCTCTAAAAATCACCTGTTTGTCAATTTCTATCTTGTTCCTCTACTTTATCTTTTTTTTCCTATTGGCTTTCACTACCTTATTACATTTCTTGTACAACAACATTACATTATATTATGTTACTATGATCTCTTTCCTAGAAAATAAGCAAAAGGAGTACAAGAACTTAGTTTTTTCCCCATTGCTGTATTTCCAGCACCTGGAACAGTCCCTGGCACTCAGTAAGATGTCAATAATATCTATTGAGTGAACAAATGGATTATTACAATAATTTTTCAGGATTATTATTTTTATCCTCATTGAACAGACAGCAAAACTGGAGACTGGAAAAGTAGACAAAGTCATAAAACAGGTGGTGGATCTGGATTAAAATTCAGTATTCTGACTCTGAGTCCATTGCTGTTTTCAGAAAAGCAGAAAATGAAGTCAAAGGTCTGGTGTTCGGGCTTGGGGAGAGGGACTAAGGGGATGACACTATGGGCAGGTGATTTTGCTGGGTGTCTCTTTAGAATGTATCTGAGTCACTTCTTTTAGAGGTTGACCTGGCTGCTTTTTGTTTCTAATTATCTCCTATGCTAGCAGCATATGTATGGTGACCCTTAACTGCAAAATGGAGCTAAGTTAACCCCTTGGTCTGGGGTCATCCACCCTGCCAACTCTCCCTTTCCGAATTTGTTTACTGAATTTCTAGACTGAGAGTACAATAGTTAAGGAAATGCCCCAAGAAGCTAGAAACTAAATAAGATCAGCATATACATGCTTGTTTTTATTATGTAGAATTATTCAAACAACAATGACTTATTTAGGGCAGGTTATTCTTCAAATACCTACCTTCTCTGCTACTGACTACTGGGTAGACCAAAACTGGGAAGACATTTGGGAAGCCATTCTACGTGACGTCACTGAAAAGACCAACACAATTAAAATGCAATTCATTTCACATATTAACCAAAGAAGTGGGGACAGAAAAAAAGAAATGTCATTTTGAAAGCATTTGAAGCAAAACATTTAGGAAATACACTCTATGAAGATACTTTTCTAAAATCTCTTTGTAGATATAACGAAAAAGTTCACATATTTTTGTAAATATGTTATAGCCACAGAATGCAAACTGTGGATTTGGCAGTTTATATTCTGCAGTTTATGGGGACATGTGCAATACAATTTTATTTCAATTTGTTACGATGCATAGCCCCAAAGTACTGAGAAAAGTCTGGCAAGATGAAATTGGTCTGTTCTGTACTGTGTAACTTAACTTGCCTCAACCAGAAAAGCGATATGTAGGAGAATCATACCAGGGAATAGTGTTTTTCTTATTCTCTCCTTATGTTTATAAATAAGTACATATGTTACTTGAGGGATGATGCTCTAAGATATTTGCCTCAAAGCCCTTGGACTCTGATGCTTAGTGTGCTGGAAATTGCATTCCTAATTTCTCACTGCTTTTGCCAATTTTGCAACTCAAAAGTTGCATTAGTTTACATTGTAAACAATGTGTGTGTGTGCGCGAGCGCACGTGTGTGTGTGTGTGTGTGTGTGTGTGCGTTTTGAGACTGCGTGTTTGAAATCTATGGTCTTAGCTGCAAGCCAGACATCGTTCCCTTTTAGTCATATTGCAAAGTCCTTTCCCTTAAGTCACAGAAGTGAATAGGAGAAAAAAAAAAAGCAAAATGGAAAAATGAACCAGTTGGCATAATTTACTCACTTTTCCCTCAGGTGACAGAGCAGAGTGTCCTCCCATGCTTCATCTGGGCCAGGGAGTTCACGCATGCCAGAAGGGCCAGGTGGGACTGTGAAGGGTGATCCCCCTCTACAGAAGTAGTGGCTACAGGTGTTTGGCTGAGTGTTGTCATTCTAGAATATGGGCTTAGTATTGTTGTTAATAGGTTTATAAAAGCTAGAAATCCCATTTTCCATCGAAACCTCATGATTTTCCAGTATCAGCAACTAATTATAATTTTTAAAAACACAAACTGACTCCAAAACACTATATCCCAGCCATGAAATAAAATCCAAAAGGAGTTCAACGTTTGACATGTTGGCCCAGGTGCTGAACAGTCCATCCCAAGAAGGAGCCGTGAGAAGCAGCCGACTTGTTCACCCTCGAAGGATCAGCTTCTAATCTGCTTGTGACAGGAAGATGGTCTCATACCTGCTTCCAGGTGTTTCCTATTCCTTTTCTCACTCTATCCTCACTTGTCCACTAGGAACCACTGTCCAGAGCTGCTGGCTATCAGCCACCTTGAGAGGATGCTGTAGTCCCGGGGCAACTGTGAGGCCACCGTCCCCTCACTTTCCCTTCCTTGACTCTCCTCATTGTTACCACCCAGGTATGTGGCACCCGACTGTGCTGGAGAGAGGTGATGGACTAAAGGGATTAGAATTTAGCAATATTTTTTTTCTTTTTATAAACTATATATTTACGTACATATTTTTATAAACTATACATTTGTATGAATGCCTTCAGACTTCAAAGAGCAAATCAAGACAGTGAAATGCGCCATAGAATGGCCTTGCTGTTTCATCTGCTGTATTCTCAGCGGGTCCCCTCGTCCAGAACTCAACGGTGGGACTCCCACTCAGGGAAGCCTCTCTTTTCTTCCACAGAACCCATCATCCCTGCTCCTTTCCCTCCCTCAGCAAGCAAAGGGAGGTGAGAATCCAACTGTGGATTTCCCCATGTCTGGGTCATTCTAACAAGATCCCATTCAGAGACCCCTGTGGGAAGAGGAAGAAATGAGAGACTAGATTAGAGTGTTGCTTGGTGGGGAGTGGGAAGGGAAGGCCTTCAGCAGAATGCTTCCAAGTGGGCTACAGCCACACAGTTCCAAGTCAGTGCAAAGCTCCCAGGAGGCTTTTACAATGCAGTTCAGGTTCCTTTGAAGAAGATGTGTCTCTTCATTCTTCAGGGTCACCCAGCGGGTATGTATCAATTAAACAACACACCCACATCTAAATACAAGCAGTGCTTCTCAGTGGGCAGTGTGGACTAATCCATGTGAAAGAAGCAAAACCTTTTCCTAATTGGGATGAAATCTTCCCAGATGGCCTCCTCCACAGTGAGGGAGGGTTCCCTGACTCAGAGCAGGGCTCATTCACCTTGGTTCTTCTGCCAGCTCTCCATTGCCTACAGGTCTATTAGACAATAAAAAATGGGATTCATTAAAAGGGTCCTATCCATTAACCTTTAATGTCTATCACTTTGTGTTTTTCACATTATTTCATTTCATTTTATTTCATTTCATTTTCTAGCTAGGTCAAATTCTTGGTAAAGGGTTTTCTGTAATCTTTGTACACAAAGAGGTCATTTCTAAGTAACCCTAATGGTTGAAGATGGTCTGGGTGGGTGGTTTATGAGTTATTCCCTCAAAAAAGCTGAGTACTGATTCCCTATAAAATAGGGGAAAAAAAGATCCTGAGTGGGAAATGTTGACATTTTCCCATGCTTTCCTGCTTTTTTCCTATCAGTTTTAGGGTCTGAATTTTTCAGCATTCATAAAGCAATAATTTGTGGGAAGCTGTTAGTATAATTTTTATTTGGAGTTGAGATTAAAATGCACTGTATCATATACAAGTATATTTTGCAGCAATGATGAAAACGTAGAACACCATTTCTTTTCACAAATGAATTATTCTGTCTTTGCAGTCCATGGGACTCTTTACTGAAGAAGTGTTTCATTTTCCAGTTTTGGATTTTATATACTTAGGAGAGTATTTTCAGTAAGGAAAAAACAGGTTTGTTTTTTTTGTTTTGTTTTGTTTGTTTGTTTTTTACAAATCTCAAAGAACTCTCTGGGATAACTGAGAAAAAGATGGCATTTCCATTGACAAAGCAAGCATTGTGACGTTGTGAATGAAGTAGTTATGACTCAGTGTCTCAATACTTGTGTACAGATATATTATATATACTATGGCTAGCACAGTGGAAAAATATATTTGTGAAGGGTCAGAAAGATGAATCTATGTTCCAGTTCTGTCCTTCCTGGCTGGAGGAAGTTGAATAATTCAGTTGGTATTGTAGGTTGGGTTTCCCAGGACACAGACTCTAAGACAGATGTTAGTGTTCAGGTGTTTATTAGGGAGCACGTTGGGATGAGCAGCTGTGGAAGGTTGGGGAAGGAAGCAGGACTGGGCAGAGGAGCAATTGAACTGAGATGTACCTGATAGCCTCAACTACCCCACTGCAGTTCTGGAGCTAGAATGTTCCTACAGATTTATCCTATGCTGGACCTTTATACCTCTTACTCAGTTACTGGGTGCAGGATGCAAACTGGGAGGGTGTGACCTCAGAAAGGCAGCTTTTTGCACCTGGGACTTTTCTTTCCTTCTTTCCTTCTTTCTTTCCTTCCTTCCTTCCTTCCTTCCTTCCTTCCTTCCTTCCTTCCTTCCTTCCTTCCTTCCTTCCTTCCTTCCTTCCTTCCTCCCTTCTTTCCCTCCCTCCCTCCCTCCCTTCCTTTTCTTTGAGACAGGGTCTTGCTCTGTCACCAAGGCTGGAGTGCAGTGGCGCAATCTCGGCTCAATGCAACCTCTGCCTCCTGGGTTCAAGTGATTCTCATGCCTTTGCCTCCTGAGCAGCTAGGATTACAGGTGTCCACACCTGGCTAATTTTTGTATTTTGGGTAGAGATGGGGTTTCACCATGTTGGTCAGGCTGGTCTCGAACTCCTGACCTCAAGTGATCTGCCCACCTCGGCCTCCCAAAGTTCTGGGATTACAGGCATGAGCCACCATGCCTGGCCTGTATCTGGGGCTGTTTCTGAAGGGACCCACAGTTGAACATCGCTTGCTGACAAGTTCCCTCTGAAGCTGGGGTGAGTCCCTTCTTGATGGTGGATCTAGGTAGGGGAATAGCTATCCAACCCACTTGACTTCTGTGAGCTTCAGTTTTCTTATACTGTTTGAAAACTGAATGTAATGCCTGTAATATACATAGCCTAGTGCTTAGAACTTCGTTACCTTACAATAAACACTATGATTATTATTACTCAAAAGGTAGCAGTTGGGACAGGTACTTTCACAGTATCTGCTCAGACAGAAATGCTTTCAGCATCAAAAATTATTCATAAGCGCTTCTTAGATAACTTATAGCTGTAAAAATTCTTGAATACCTAGTATTTTGTTTGTTTGCTTAGATAGAAAATTCCAAGGTATAGTTACTGTGGCGAATTATGGAAGACAGGGTTGTTATTAAGATACAAAGATGATAGATTGGTACAGGGCCTGCCCAAGATGGCTGAATAGGAACAGCTCCAGCCTCCAGCTCCCAGCGTGGGTGACACAGAAGACAGGTGATTTCTGCATTTTCAACTGAGGTACTGGGTTCATCTCACTGGGGAGTGCTGGACGATCAGTGCTGGTCAGCTGGTGCAGCCCAACCAGTGAGAGCTGAAGCAGGGTGAGGTATCGCCTCACCTGGGAAGCACAAGCAGGAAGGGAATCCCTTTTCCTAGCCAAGGGAAATGGAGACAGACAACACCTGGAAAATCAGGTAACTTCCACCCTAATACTGTGCTTTACAAAGGGTCTTAGCAAACGGCTCAGCAGGAGATTATATCCCACACCTGGCCAGGAGGGTCCCACGCCCGCCCACGGAGCCTCCCTCATTGCTAGCACAGCAGTCTGCGATCTAATGGCAAGGCGGCAACGAGGCTCGGGGAGGGCCGCCCGCCATTGCTAAGGCTTAGGTGGGTAAACAAAGCCACCGGGAAGCTCGAATTGGGTGGAGTCCACCGCAGCTCAAGGAGTCCAGCCTGCCTCTGTAGACTCCTCCTCTGGGGACAGGGCATAGCTAAACAAAAAGCAGCAGAAACCTCGGCAGAGGTAAATGCCCCTGTCTGATAGCTTTGAAGAGAGCAGTGGATCTCCCAGCATGGAGGTTGAGATCTGAGAACAGACAGACTGCCTGCTCAAGTGGGCCTCTGACCCCTGAGTAGCCTAACTGGGAGACATCCCCCACTAGGTGTAGACTGACACCTCACACCTCACACGGCGGGGTACACCCCTGAGATGAAGCTTCCAGAACGAGAATCAGACAGCAACACTCACTGTTCAGCAATATTCTATCTTCTGCAGCCTCCGCTGCTGATACCCAGGCAAACAGGGTCTGGAGTGGACCTCAAGCAAACTCCAACAGACCTACAGCTGAGGGTCCTGACTGTAAGAAGGAAAACTAAC
>NW_012105831.1:1619891-1621193 GCF_000951045.1 Mandrillus leucophaeus
AAATGCCCCTGTCTGATAGCTTTGAAGAGAGCAGTGGATCTCCCAGCATGGAGGTTGAGATCTGAGAACAGACAGACTGCCTGCTCAAGTGGGCCTCTGACCCCTGAGTAGCCTAACTGGGAGACATCCCCCACTAGGTGTAGACTGACACCTCACACCTCACACGGCGGGGTACACCCCTGAGATGAAGCTTCCAGAACGAGAATCAGACAGCAACACTCACTGTTCAGCAATATTCTATCTTCTGCAGCCTCCGCTGCTGATACCCAGGCAAACAGGGTCTGGAGTGGACCTCAAGCAAACTCCAACAGACCTACAGCTGAGGGTCCTGACTGTAAGAAGGAAAACTAACAAACAGAAAGGACACCCATACCAAAACCCCATCAGTACGTTTCCATCATCAAAGACCAAAGGCAGATAAAACCACAAAGATGGGGAAAAAGCAGTGCAGAAAAGATGGAAATTCAAAAAATCAGGGTGCATCTCCCCCTCCAAAGGAACACAGCTCATCGCCAGCAATAGAACAAAGCTGGATGCAGAATGACTTTGACGAGTTGAGAGAAGAAGGCTTCAGTCAATCAAACTTCTCAGAGCTAAAGGACAAACTACATAACCAGTGCAAATAAACTAAAAACCTTGAAAAAGAATGGATGAATGGATAACTAGAATAATCAATGCAGAGAAGACCTTAAAAGAACTGGTAGAGATGAAAACCATAACACGAGAAATACATGACAAATGCACAAGCTTTAGTAACCGACTCGATCAACTGGAAGAAACAGTATCAGCAATAGAAGATCAAATGAATGAAATGAAGTGAGAAGAGAAGAGTGGAGAAAAAACAGTGAAAAGAAATGAACAAAACCTCCAAGAAGTATGGGATTATGTGAAAAGACCAAATCTACGTCTGATTGGTGTGCCTGAAAGTGAGGGGGAAAATGGAACCAAGTTGGAAAACACTCTGCAGGATATCATCTAGGAGAATTTCCCCAACCTAGTAAGGCAGGCCAGCATTCAAATTCAGGAAATACAGAGAACACCACAAAGATACTCCTTGAGAAGAGCAACTTCAAGACACATAATTGTCAGATTCACCAAAGTTGAAATGAAGGAGAAAACGTTAAGGGCAGCCAGAGAAAGGTCGGGTTACACACAAAGGGAAGCCCATCAGACTAACAGCAGATCCCTCGGCAGAAACTTTCCAAGCCAGAAGAGAGTGGGGGCCAATATTCAACATTCTTAAAGAAAAGAATTTTCAAACCAGAATTTCATATCCAGCCAAACTAAGTTTCATAAGTGAAG
>NW_012105831.1:1623958-1624391 GCF_000951045.1 Mandrillus leucophaeus
TACCAAGCAAATGGAAAACAAACAAACAAAAAAAGCAGGGGCTACAATCCTAGTCTCTGATAAAAAAGACTCTAAACCATCAAAGATCAAAAGAGACAAAGAAGGCCATTACATAATGGTAAAGGGATCAATTCATCAGAAAGAGCTAACTATCTTAAATATATATGCACCCAATACAGGAGCACCCAGATTCATAAAGCAAGTCCTTAGACACTTACAAAGAGCTTAGATTCCCATACAATAATAATGGGAGACTCAACACCCCACTGTCAACATTAGACAGGTCAACGAGACAGAAAGTTAACAACGATGTACAGGAATTGAACTCAACTCTGCACCAAGAAGACCTAATAGACATCTACAGAACTCTCTACCACAAATCAACAGAATATATATTCTTCTCAGCACCACATCACACTTATTCCAAAATTGA
>NW_012105831.1:1628187-1648770 GCF_000951045.1 Mandrillus leucophaeus
TATTCACAATAGCAAAGACTTGGAATCAACCCAAATGTCCATCAGTGACAGACTGGATTAAGAAAATGTGGCACATATACACCATGGAATACTACGCAGCCATAAAAAAGGATGAGTTCGTGTCCTTTGTAGGGACATGGATACAGCTGGAAACCATTATTCTCAGCAAACTATCGCAAGAACAGAAAACCAAATGCCGCATGTTCTCGCTCATAGGTGGGAATTGAACAATGACATCACTTGGACACAGGAAGGGGATCACCACACACCAGGTCCCATTGTGGGGAGGGGAGAGGGGGAGGGATAGCATTAAGAGATATACCTAACGTAGATGACGAGTTAATGGGTGCAGCACACCAACATGGCACATGTATATATATGTAACAAACCTGCACGTTGTGCACATGTAACCTAGAACTTAAAGTATAATAATAAAAAAAGATACAAAGATACTGGACTGTCTCACAGAACTCTGGATTCCTATGCTGATGGATGTTAGGAACAATTGGCATAGGAAGACAGAATGGTTTATTGTACATGTTTATCTCTGCTTTCTGAACAGCAGCAGCATCACTGAAACACATTTATGTATGTTTTTTACCTTTCTTGTCCTGCAGATCACCTTCCTTCACTTCTTTGGTCTCCCGTGGCAGAAGAGATGATAGTGACAGTGTCCAAGCTTTACATATTAGATCCAGCATCCAAGCAGTTCTGAGATCCCTGGAGGGCTCCGACTGGTTCGACTTAGGTCAGGTGTCCAGCCCTGAATCAATCAAAGGTGGCCAGGGTCACATTTTCCTGTGGCTCTTTCTGCTTCACACATTATATGATTAGGTGCAAAGGAGCAGTGGAGTTTCTTTCTTTTTTTTTTTTTCTTGAGACAGAATCTCGCTCTGTTGCCAGGCTGGAGTGCAGTGGTGTGATCTTGGCTCACTGCAACCTCTGCCTCTCAAGTTCGAGCGATTCCCCTGCCTCAGCCTCCTAAGTAGCTTGGACTACAGGTGCGCACCACCACATCAGCTAGCTTTATTGTATTTCAGTAGAGATGGAGTTTCACCATGTTGGCCAGGATGGTCTCGAACTCCTGACCTCGTGATTTGCCTGCCTCAGCCTCTCAAAGAGCTGGGATTGCAGGCGTGAGCCACTGAGCCTGGCCTAGGAGCAGTGGAGTTTCAAGAAAAAGCCATGAAGGTACAAAGCAGATAAAACAATAGGCAGCCACATGTTTAGAAACCAGGGAAAATGCTATTCTTAAATGTTACCTTAGGAGAACAAAGACAATGTGGATCACGAAGAAAAGTAGATTATGGATCAGAGGGTAACAGGATTTATGTCTGCTGGCAAAAGTGCTTCATAAGCTCTAAAATAGCATTTCAGTCTCAATAGATATAACATTTCTGCCAGCTCAACAAGGCTCACTTGAGTTGTTATATTTACATTGGGTTTTTTGTAGTTAAGTGGAGCTTCTAAAAACTATTTTCTGAAACTGCATAGCTATTCTCTGTTCTTTGTTACATTTTCTGATCTAATGCCAATATAACAGTACTAATGTCCTTTAAATTGTCAAGGATAAAAGAGATGAATGAAATAATTTCGAAAATATGTTTCCTCACATTCAATATCCAATTCACTTATCTGGGTGAATTTCCTCTCTCTGATAAGCAACATGCCCCAGCTTGGGAGTTAGACACACTTGGGTTTAAATTCTGACTAATCTGCTTACTAGCTCTCCCGTCTTGAGCAAGTAACTCTTACTCTTCAACGAGTAAATGTCCCTACATCCTTAAAAGTTTCAGCATCTTCTTCCTCTTCAATGAACCTTCTCACAGTCTTCTTGCTTGAAAGCCAGCTCGTTTCTAAGAACATTTCCCCTGAGGTCTTCTGAAGATTGGCTTATGTTCATTTTCTCATATCCCACTTGCCTTAGACGTTGCCCCCTCCCCAAGATCTCATCCCCAACTGTTATTGTCAGATACTAGGTATCCCTTTCCCTTTGAAACAAAAAAATAACAAAATAAAATGGAATTTAAAAAATAAAATAAACCCTGCTTTTGTGACACTTTCACATTCATTTGTACAAGCTTCTTTTCTCCTTTAACAATCAAAATTCTGTGGACATACCTTTATTCATTGATCCCTTTGTCATCAATCTAGGTACTCCCAGAGGGCAGCCTTCTTCTCCCACCCAAACTCTTGCCATCATTTCAGATGACTTCAACAACCATGAAGATGCCTTCACATTTTAGCCTCTCCATTCCTAGACCACCTCATTTTCAATTTTCCTCTTTACAATTGTACTATATCCACCCATCTCACATAGTCAAGTCTTGGGCTGTGTCATCACTAGAAATGGTGCCATCTCTGAAATCCTGAATTAAAACCATTATTAAACCATTAAAAAGCCATCTCTGAAATCCTGAATTAAAACCATTATAAAACTATGATTTTAGAACCATTAAAATTATGGCTTCCTATCATTTCAGCTCACATGTTGGGTACTGCTGCAGCAACAATTTTTCACCCTTATTATGAATTCTGATCCATTAACCCCACAATATTCTATCTACTAGGCCCCTGCCCCTTGTTATCATTCTTTGACTGACTTACGTTCTATAATTCCCTATCGTGATCACCCTTTTGCAAATATCATCACCTCTGTTGACTTCCTCTGCTTTTTTTTCCCCACCTACCCATAAAACTCTAACCTTGAATTCACTCAGCCACACACATTCCTATTACCTGTATCCAAGCAGCAGAGGGTTGCTGGAGAAAATCTTCCAATCATCTTTATAGTACTAAAAATAGTGTTCACCAGCTCCATTTGGGATCTCACTCTTGCAACCCTAGGTTTTCATATATGCAAATCCTTCCTACCTTCTCCAAATCTCCAATACTTCCCCCCACTACTCTTCAGAGGTGGCAATATCCTTTACTTCATTGAGAAAACACAGAAGCTTTCAAATGACATTCTCCTCATTTTCCAGTGCCATGTCAACAAATCTATCTCCATGTTCCCATTCTCTCCTTCTACCCTCCTGATAATGCAGAAAATATCCCTTTTTCCATAGGCCAGTCCTTCCACATGAGCTCTGGGTTCCATTCCATCAACTCTCAGGGGCTCCATTCATCTGTAATCCTTTCTAGTTTGTACCTTAGTTTCTTGTTGTCAACTTGAGTCTTCCTATAAAAATCCAACATGTTCTGATATAAAATTGTCCCTGGACCCCCACATGTCTCCCTACATACTGCTGTTTCTCTCTACTTCCTTTATAGCCAAACTTTTAAAGTAAGTTGTTGACACTTGATTTTTCCACTTCCTCTGATTTCTTTCATTCTTCGATCCATATTTTCACATTACCAAAAGCAAAGTGTGATTTTGAGTCCTCATATTATTTTATTTCTTCGCATCCAACTCCAACATCATTTTTTTTCTATTTCTTAGACTTCGTTGCCATACCTATCTTGATCTTCCATGACATCCTCATTCTCTAATCACAAATATTTATCATCTTCTTTTTCTCAAAGTTTCAATATCCAGCAATTCAGCAAAGCTTGACTTTTTTTCCTTCTCAAAATCTAACTCCATCTGTTCTTTCCATTCCCTGCAATGATCTCTACTCAGTCAACGAGTACGTCTCTGTTCTTAGTTTCCTGACAGCTACATTAAGCCAACTGGGTACTGCTCAGTCTTCCTTTTTCTTGCCTTCTCAGCAGCACTGCTACTTGTACTGCCAACTTCACCTCATGCTGGCCATTCACTGAATCATCCTTGTAACTGATCTGCCTGACTTAGGTATGTACGTTGCACAACATTTTAATTTCCACTGTCAGTCCAACTTCCTAATACACAAGTTGTACACAGTAAAACTCTATAGCTCTTTCTCCAACCCCTCTTCCTCTCTTTGCCATATACTCAAAAAATAATTAGTTGCTTATTTCATCTACAAAAAAATCTCTGGGCCAACAATCAAATTCTATATAATAAAGCTCTTATTCACTCATAGAACTTCTTCTCCTGTAGTTTTTCACATATTTATTCTAACCACATTTCACTCTCCACAGTTACCTAAGAACATCTTGCACATCCTATTTTTGCACACCATATTATCTCTCTGATATGCCTTTTTTCCTCTTTTTTTGCAGAATAAGACCTGTACTATTACTCTCCTGTGGTATGATAATGAGAAAAACCCATAAATATACAGTTTTGTTATCAAATTGTAGGCATGTTTATGTTACGGTAGAAACTGTATGTTAAGGGTGGATAGTTAATTAATAGAAAAACCAGGCTGAAGGTAACAATTAAAAATAAGCACACACATACATCTTAAACATTTTATTTTAATTTTATACATAGAAAGGATATTTATTTACAATCTTGGGATGCATAGCCATGGCCATTACTTAGATTAGCCAGATTTTAGTTCCCCATCATCTTTCTGTAGTGGCTTAGGTTTCTCTATTAGGTAACTAAATTCTATGATTTCCAGTCTCCATTTTTTTAAGACAAATAACTAGCTAAATTTTTTCAAATAACCTGCATTTAGAAGGGAATGCTTTTTGTTTTTCATATTTTTTTTCTCCAAACTTAGAGAATGGTCTTGTCCACACCAAATAAACATTTTTTAAAAATGTCTTGCATTCATTCAGTCTTTCCAACGCATTCAGTTTCATTAGAAACATTTCTTTTCATCCTAATTCATGGATTATGTGCTAAGTTTTAAGTTTACATAATTATTATCAAAAGTTACATATATTATTATACCACTTGTATCATAACTGGTATAAGCAGATCTCGGAACAAACACCGCTGTCTCTGAATGTGCATAGAAATCTGCTGGTGACAGCCTACATGTATGTTGGTCAATGTTCTCTAATATATGTAAACTCTGTGCTCATTATGTTCTTTTTCCTTTCAAAGCGCAGCAGATACCTTTATGTTTAAATAGTACAAAATCGGCCTTGAAATAAGGAGAAAAATATTATTTGTAAGTGCAAATCATTACAGCAAATGAGTCATTTATTTTTAGTGGTAAAATTTACATTAATTTTAATTAAAATGTCTTCACTAAGGGTCAATTATCTAATTAGTATTTTTCAAAAACTGATAACTACATTACTAATAATGTAATTAAGTATGTTATTATGTCTTTTAGTTGTATATATAAACGGACATTTGAAGTTCAGCTAAGTTAGAGCACTCTTTAAAGCTAGTGACATCTCAAATTTTCTTAGTACATGCAGTGTATATACAACAACATTGCTTCAGGTATAAAGTTTATCTAAACAGATGTTGTTTATTAATCCCATTAGTCACGTTTTTACCATATGACATAGTAGGAAGCAAAAAAATGAGATCCTTTAGCATATAATATTTCTTACACTTTCATTTTTTGAAAGCTGTAAGAGGAATTTAGAAAAAAATACTTTTGCAGGTTATGAGCACATTTACATAATTGTTCATTTCACTGGTGATCATTTTTCACTTCAAATATTAAAGAAGATGGAGCCATCTCTCTGGCAATAGAATTGTTATAAAAGTAATCAACACTGGTCTAAGAGAGATCAAACTCAACTATCCTCCAGAGAGAGAAAGACTGTATGGTTCTTAACTAATATCTGCCTTCTTAAGGATTATGAATTGCTAGTAATACACTTCCAGATAGATGGTATTCTTTCTCAGTATATGCTGTTTAGAGTATATACTATGGTGGAATGCAGATATGAGTCATAAGAGTTTTGGTTACTATTTCTAACTCTTAAATCATTGCCATTAAAATAGAAGTAGTTGTAGAAAATTTAGTAAAATATTATTTAACTATATAGCTACTAAATGTATGTAGTTTCTTAAGAATCAGTGGATAGACTCAAATTTATTTATAACACCTAAATTTAATTTTTTTGAAAAGATTTTATTATAAAATGTCTGTACATATTTTGGGGGTACATGTGATATTTTGATAGCTGTATAGGAGGTATAATGAAGAAATCAGGGTAACTGGAATATCCATCACCTCAAACATTTATCTTTTGTGTGTGTGTGTAATATTAATATTACAATTCTTCTTTCCTAGCTATTTTGAAATACAAAATAAATTATTGTTAACTATAATTTCCCTACTGTACTACTGAATACTAAAACTTATTCCTTCTGTAATTTTGTGTCCCTTAACCAACTTCTCTTCTTCCCCTCTTCCCTTCCCAGACTCTGGTAACCACATTTTACTCTCTGTCTCCATGAGATTTACTTTCCGAGTTCCTGCATATGAGTGAGAACATGTAATACTTAAATTTAATTATTATGTTGAAAAGAAAATATTTGCATAGACTCCTTCAACTCATTCCTGTGCTCATGCAGGTGTTCTCCTTGAGGAATATTTATCTTTCTGAATTAGCCATCACTCTTGCCTCGACCTTTATCTTCCCTGAGAGCTAAGTCCAGGCAGATGAACTGAAGAGAAAGAAGAGAGTGCAGTGTAATTCGCAAAAAGGTGATTAAGAGGCAGCAATGGAACCAAGATGAAAATGACTGTGAACTGAGGAGGTGGAGGTTCCTCTCCTCCATCCATGCGCTCAGGTAAGTGAGAGCATCTTCACTGGATAGACTGGCAAGGGTGCTGGGTCAGTTTCTGCAGTGTTGGAGAAGGCAGAGACCATGATGGTGTGCTGCAGGGACAGCCAGGGCCCTGCAAGCTCATAGTGGGGCATAGGTCATTAACGGCGATAGAAATATTGTATTTGCTGACATCTCTTATTTATATCTGTCATTTTTCTTCTGATGTCTTGCCATGTCATATACTTTAAGAATTATCATTTAGGAAAACAGCGAGCATTTTTTTTTACAAATACAAGATTGAAAAGGCTGCATATTTCCTTCTTTCTACACTTGTCATTCTTATTCAGCTTATTTGTATCTGTAGAGTATGAGTAATTTTTCCATGTGCAGAAATGCTGTGTGTGTGTAACTGACTATTGACTTTATCATATATTTGAGTAAAACTGAAGAAATAATAAGCAACATTGATATTTGTGCAGAAATATGATAAATGTGTAACCATGGTATTCATTAAGTTAAAAGCTCATTTTACTCCTGCTTTGGAAGAATCTGCCTAATGTGTCTGACATTTGAAATATAAATAACTTATGAGATCTTAGAGATAAAACAATGAAATACATTTATTGAATTTTATCTTTTTTTAAAATGTCAGCATTGGTTTGTAAATACATTGCTTGACATTGCACATTTTCAAAAGATTAACTACACTTTTGCAATCTTAAAATATTTTAAATTTTCTTTCTGAGTTTTTCCAGTTTATTAGGGAAAGAAGCATAAGAAAAAAAAATAGAAATGTTTTGTCGTAAAGGTGACCTAAAAGATAAGTTTAAATACAGGGAATTGGGCACTGTGTTGAACGTTTCCATTATTAGCACATAAGCGATCTTAAATAAATGTCTATTGCATTAGACACTCTTTAAGACAAAGTTATCATGGCTCTGCTTCAAAGGGCAGGCTGGCAACATATTTCAGGAAGGATGTGATGATTCTAACGTAGACTTTAAGCTATGAGAGCAATATGGCAGTGAAGACTCATGGACATTGTTCACTTCCTACCTCCCCCCAGACCTCAGAAATGTTAGGGGATGAGAAAGAAAGAAAAACCTGTGCTGCATATTTTCTAGGTACGAAATGGTATAAAAGGGCAATCTGATACTGCAAACTTTGGCTAATAAAACAAACTGACACAATTAAATGACCATTGAAAATAAACATTGTGGTTTCAAAGATTTATTTATGATTTATGGTGTCTTGATGTGGGACTGTCTTGATGTGGGACTGTTGCCTTCCTTTTTGTTTATTCAATAAATATCTGCTGAGCACCTGTACCCACCAGGCACTGTTCTAGGTGTTGGTGCTTCAGTGGTGGACAGAGCCCCTGCACTCATACAGCTCTCACTCTATGGGTTGGGATGCAGACAGCAAATCAGCAAACAGACACAAATACACAATACAATTTCGAATGTCAGGTGTTTAAAGCATTCCACCTGTTTTTTCTGAGGTAGTGGGGCAAATAACTTTCTGCTGGCTTGATCTGTGCTGATTAGGACACAGATCTACATAGATCTACACAGATCTTACAAACTATGGTTTGTAAGAAACCATAGTTACTCAGAAATAGAGAGGAGTATTTATATATTTATTACACATACATAATCAATAAGGATGCTGGGCATTTGATTTTTAGTTTACTTCAACGACAAAATGGGTCTAGTAATATTAGTTGTCATAGTTACTAGTACTAATTTAATGTTAATTTACTTAACATTTTAGCATAGGAAAAGGGTTATGGATTTATTATTTGTAAATTAGAAACACAATAAAATCTAGTTAAATTACTTGTTCTGGTATAAGAATCAGCATATGTGAATTATTTTTGCATTTGTTTAATTATAATGAAGTTCTTAACAAAATGAGAGCTATTAAAGGCCCAGGGCAATGGTACCTAAACTTCAGCTTGTACTTAGGAATTGCCCATGAACACTGATAAAAGGCAGATTCTAGGGCTCTGACATAGAACATTCTGATTACTTTATGTGCTGACTATTGTCCAGGAATCTGGGTTCTAAATAAGCATCCTGAGTGATTCTAATAAAGATGGTCCTGGATCCCCACGGAGACGCAGTCTTGTTGGGTTATATCAGATATATGTGAGTTGATTTTTTCTTTTATTTCTCAATGACAGTCAAGCAATTCCAAAGGGAACAATTTTAGGAGCTCTCTGAGATAAGAATCTAGTGACCAGTAGCAGAATGTATTTTACACAAAGAGTAATAGAGTAGTTTTATGCTGTAAGACCAAGTTCCTGGCCTCTGTCCCAGAGTAATGTAGGATCATTTAATTGATTACCAGGTGGACGCTAACCAAAAAAAGATAAATATTTGTAGAATTAGAGAAATACTGTACCGAAGTATAAAGTCTAATGGTGTCTGGAATTTTCTTTTCTTTTCTTTTTTTTTTTTTTTTTTGAGATGGTGTCTTGCCCTGTTGCCCAGGCTGGAGTGCAACGGTGTGATCTTGGATCACTGCAACCTCCACCTCCCAGGTTCAAGCGATTCTCCTGCCTCAGCCTCCCAAGTAGCTGGGATTACAGGTGTGTGCTTCCATGCCAAGCTAATTTTCGTATTTTTAGTAGAGATGGGGTTTCACCATGTTGGCCAGGCTGGTCTTGAACTCCTGACCTCATGGTCCACCTGCCTCAGCCTCCCAAAGTGCTGGGATTACAGGCATGAGCCACCATGCCTGGCCAGCCTGGAAATTTCAAAATGGTCAATCAGAGAAATAATTTTAAATGTGCTACAAAGTAATACTGTACTCCAAATAAGTTATGCATTCATTTGCTTAACTTTCATCCATGAAATCTTTAATTACTGCTTGTACTTTTGAAATCCTTTCCTACTGTGCAGTTTGTAAAAGCTCAAAATAGATACTGACAGCTAAAAGTAAAATAATCTAACCACATTATATTTCAACATTTAAGAAGAAAAAGTTCAAAACTAGTTGTTATCCTGTTTATTTCTGTAAATGCAAAACTCTCTTAATGCTTTTAGGTGAAGTAGGCCCAAATAATAGGCTATATTCTGTCATGTCTGACTAAAATAAAAATTCAGCCTAAGGAAACTCCTTTTGTGACATTATTTGTTCTACAAAAAGTACAAAAGTTAGCTGGGCATGGTGGCAGGCAGACATTGTATCTCCATGCTGCTTACTCTAGGTTGCAGTATGTTCCCAACACATTTTAATCATTTTAAAACGGTATTTCAATTTTTCTTTCAGTTTGTATGCTCAGCCACCTTTTCTCTGCACGTTTCCAAACTGAAAGGATTTTTTTCTCTAATAATGTATTAATAGAGAAATCTAGATTTTTGGATTAATATTCTTTAATAAGCAACTAGTTGAACAGAACGGGTTGTTCTCTAATTGATTATGATTCCCACTGGAACATTTCCCCAGGTTGAATGAAGGTCCAGGTTTTCTTTTCTTATTCTTCTTTCCATCCTCTATTCAGTTTCAGCTGAGAATCTACCAAACTAAGATTACGGTGACCAATCAATTTTAGGCAGGAAGGGGCTGCACTGATTGACTCAAATGCTTCCTTTTCAGAGAAACTAAAGCCCACGGGCCCATTTACCAAAGCGGGTGTGTTCTTATCCGTGTTTTCTTATTTTTCAAGATTCCAGACTAGTTATAAAGCAAATGGTATAACTGCTAGCTGATGGGAATTTCTGGAATGGGTTTAAGTGTGAGGAAGACAAAGGCCTAGTGGTAAGGTCAGCTCTGGAGGTAGATTATTTGGATTCCAATCAACTTAGTTGTGTGATGTTAGGCAAATTACGTAACTTTTCTGTGCCTCAATTTCTTTGAAAGAGGGTGTGTAATAGTATCTATCTCACACCGTAATTGTGAGGATTAAGTGAGGTATTCTACCAAAAGTATTAAAACATGCAGTTAAACTCTCAGTGAACCGTATTTTTATACAAATTACAAACTGTCAAAGCCTTAAGTCTTGAGCTCTCTAGGAGAGTTAGGAACCCTCCTATGGCATTGTCTTCTAAAAATCTGCTGCACAAAGTTGATGTTTGCATCAACTTTAGAGATCAAATGGATTACTTTTATGAAGTTTGGGGCAAATGAATTAGACACACACAGGAACCCCCTCCCCCAACACACAGAAGGTATGTGGATACCGAGAATTCAAAAGTCTGAGGGTGGCTGTGCTCAACAGGTAAAGGGATGCTTAGAAAACTGCCTTTTTTGGCCAGGCGCGGTGGCTCATGCCTGTAATCCCAGCACTTTGGGAGGCCGAGGCGGGTGGATCACGAGGTCAGGAGTTCAAGACCAGCCTGGCCAAGATGGTGAAACCCCCGTCTCTACTAAAAATATAAAAATTAGCCAGGCATAGTGGTGGGCGCTTGTAATCCCAGCTACTCGGGAGGCTGTGGAAGATTATTGCTTGAACCCGTAAGGCGGAGGTTGCAGTGAGCCGAGATCTCCCCATTGCACTCCAGCCTGGGCGACAGAGCAAGACTTCCTCTAAAACAAAACAAAAAACTAACCTTTTCAGGAGGAAGTCGGGACCTTCAGTGAGGATGGCTGGCTACCAAAGAACTGAACTTTAACACGTGAGTTGGTCTCCCTGCGACCACAGATGTCCAACGCAGGCCCACCTTCCGCCGCCTGGAAGGCCCAGGTGTGGCTGGAGGGCGGCTGAAAGGGTCAGAACACGGGACTATTCTCAACTTTGGGCTTTTACACAGCAGTTTCAAAGACAAAGGGGCTTTTCAGGTAGGTTTGGTTTGCCGTCCTCCTCCTCCCAGGTCTGAGCTTGTTCCCCAAGGTCCCCAACCATGCTTGGGACGTCCTTCAGTTTGCCCCATTTTCTTCGGGCCACCCCGCGCCCCTAGGTTGTCTGCCGTCCCTCCTAGCGAGAGGTGGATGGCCGCGACATTCCAGGGAGGAAAAACGGGGGGGTGAGGGGGGGCAAAGACGCCCTTCTGACCTCCTACCTCGGTGACGCGTCCCACCACGCCCGCGAGGAGCCCTCAGGCTACGCCTTCGCCGCGCTCGCTCCCCTAGCTCCGATCCTCGGCGGGGGGAGGGGCGCGGTGCGGCCGGCGCTCTCTGATTGGCTCCCGCGTCGGCGATCCACGCCACAATTGTTCCCTGCGACCTTCTGGCGCCAGCGCACTGCAGGTGGGGAGCGGACGTTGGAAATTGCTGGAAGTTGGAGGCAGGGGAGCGGTCACTCGCGGCGAGCGCCGGCGGCGGCCAGGGCGCAAAGTTGAGAGCAGTCCCTAGTCTGAGCCTTTCAGTCGCCCTCCAGTATCATCAGTACCACGGACTTCACCATGGACTTACCACTTGCTGCGGCCCCTCAGCAACCCAGTGCACCTGCCACTCCACCAGGTAGGTACGCCGAGGCACCCGGGTGTCGGACATCGCGCCTTCGCCGCCCTTTGCCTCCGCGGTACTGCCTGAGCGGGGTGCCTGGGAGAGCTGTGGGGATTGGGGCCGGTCGCCCGGTGCACTCCTCCCGCCGCCCCTGGAAGGGAGGCGAAGACAAGTTTTTTTTTACGGGAGAGCCCTCGCTTCGAGCTGCCTCCTCCCTCCTTCTGCGGCGTGCGCCTCGAGACCCTCATCCGCCGCCAGGGCCGGGGTGGGCCGGGCGTTGGGGCTGGCGATAGCCCCCGGGGAGGGTCTTCATATAGACTTGAGGGTGTGCATGCTGGTCCCTGCCCTTCGCCGCAGCGGGGCTGGGACTCGGTGGTCGGGTCCCGCAGCCGCCCTTGGTGCGCACGGGCTGGGGTGTAGACGGGGCGCGCAAGGCTGTATTTCGCAGAGGCGTGGTGGTGCTTGCCCCGAGCGTGGCTCTGAGCGACCATAGGAGAGGCTAATGCACCGGTCTAGGTGTGAATGGTGCATTAGAGATGGCGTTGATGGGTGCGAGGGGCACAGAGAGGCTTAAGTGCTACTGTACTTTGGAGACAGTTTGCGTTGGAATGTGGTTTAAGGGAGACAGAGGCAACAGTTTCGAGAAGGCAGAGAGGTTATGAAGGTAAGTCAGAGGGAGTTATTCCCAGGATTCTAGCTGAGAAAGTTGCAACCTTGTTGATAGAAGCAGCCACCTTTACCTCCTGGCCCAACCCTCAAAAAAGCACCTGGCAATGTCTATGGAAGGGTGGCATTTAAATGAGGCCAATCGAGTTTGATGGTTAAAGGGCCTAAGAGTTACTGAGAAATCAACAGTATTGTGATGGGAAAAGCAGCGCCATTTTTATTCAGCAAAGAAAGTTTGGAAATATTTTATTGTGAGTATTGAGGATAAGATTTAAGGAAGTTGTTGATGGGGTGTGTGGTGGGTAGAGTTAGGTGACTACTCTAGCCTCAGACTAAAGGTAGTTGACTCTTCAAATTTTACTTACAATTATTTCAAGCATACTTAACCTAGAAGTAAGTATTTGCACTTTACACGGGATACTCATTCGCGGTCCTTAGCTAGAATGTGCTCCTGTTGTTTAGTCTTCAGGGATTTCATTTATAATACAGGATTCCCCCTTGTCCAGACGACTTTTCCTAGCAGCGAGCTGGAAACCTGACATTAGGGTACAGGCTGCCCTGTGCTTTACTACTTAAAATAAAAGTATGTGGAAGGAGTGTAAAATAATTCTGCCTTCTGTTGAAATCTTGTATTGCAGTCATAACTTCCAGTTAAATAGTAAAGTACCTATCCCAAACTATCTTGAATAGCAGTTATAATGTGTATCATACGAATAAAGTATTGGTAGTGAAATTAATCATGTATTTGAAGAAAATACTATTCTCTGTTTATTAATAAATTGATCAAAATTTAGGGTTTTTCATCTTCTCAGCTCTGTGGAGGATCCTCTGTTTCCCATACTGACATGCAGTGTATGACCTTATAGCATATCAAACTCCTGACTTAAATAGGCTGCTTCCAGTGTATCAGCAAATGCCAACATTTTGCTAATGAGGAGCAAGGGAGTTGGACGTATACATTTGCATTTCTTTTAGGGAGACAAGTATATATTCTGTCTCTTCCCCCTCTTTCTTTCCCTTCTGCCAACCCCATGTCTGCCATAGGCTTACTCCTCCCTCTCCCATGCGGCAATATTTTCTTTACTATGCTAATAGTAAATACCTTTTAATTTATATAACGCATATACGTTTTTAAAAGTGATTTGATAGTAATGAACTCATTTGAACATCTCAGCAACCAGAGAAAGTTCTTTTCAGTACTGAAATAAGCAGGAGAATCAAGGGAAGGAGATAGGACTTAAAACATTTTTGACATTCTTCTTTATTTAGCCAGAGGTCTTGAGTTGGTACCTTGGTGCTACTATAAATTTGTACAGCCGCGTATAGCCCTAATTTGTGTAGTACAGTCGTGTACAGCATAGTGCATAGTGAGGTCATGAGACCTCATATATGATGCTGGTCCCATAGATTATAAGGGAACTGAAAAATTCCCGTTGCCTAGTGAAGCTTTAGTATTCGTAATGTCTTAGGGCAACACATTACTCATGTTTTTGTGGTGATGCTGGTGTAAGCAAACCTACTGTGCAACCAGTCCTGTAGAAGTCTAGCATATAGAATTATGTACAGTACATAATACTTGATAATGTTAAATACATTACTGGTTTATGTAGTTTCTATACATTTTATCATTGTTTTAGAGTATGCTCCCGTTGACTAAAAAGAAAAGTTAACTATAGAACAGCCTGAGGCAGGTCCTCAGGAAATATTCCAGAATATGGCACTGTCATAATAGCAGATGACAGCATGTTATAACCCCTGAAAGCCTTTCAGTGGGACAAGATTGGAGGTGGAAGACAGTGATATAAATGATCTGGACCCTGTGTAGGCCTAGGCTAATGGATGTGTTTATGTCTTAGATTTTTTTTTTTTTTTTTTTTTAAAGACAGGAGTCTCACTCTGTTGCCCGGGCTGGAGTGCAGTGGCATGATCTTGGCTCACTGCAACCTCCATCTCCCTGGTTCAAGCAACTCCCCTGCCTCGGCCTTCTGAGTAGCTGGGATTACAGGTGCACACCACCACACCTGGCTATTTTTTTTTGTATTTCTAGTAGAGATGGGATTTCACCATGTTGGCCAGACTGGTCTCAAACTCCTGACCTCAGGCAGTCTGTCTGCCTTGGCCTCCAAAAGTGCTGGGATTACAGGCGTGAGCCACCACGCCTGGCCTGTTTGGTCTTAGTTTTTGACAAAAAGTTTTAAAATTAAAAGTAAATAGAAAAGAACTTATGGAATTAGGGTATAAAGAAAGAATATTTTTGTACAGCTGTACAATATGTGTCTCAAGCTAAGTGCAATTACAGAAGACTTAAAAAGTTTATAAAGTAAAAAAGTTACAGTAAGCCAAGGTTAATTTATTATCGAAGAAAGAAGAACTTTTTAAAAATAAATTCAGTGTAGCCTAAATGTAGAATATTTATAAAGTCTATAGTAGTGTACAGTAATGCGTTAGATCTTAACATTCACTCACTTAGAACATCTTTCAGTCCTGCAGTCTTCATTCATGGTGAGTGCCCTGTATAGGTATGCCATTTTTTATCTTTTATGCTGTATTTTTACTGTACCTTTTTTGTGTTTAGATACACACATAGTATTGTGTTGGTTACTACGGTATTCAGTACAGTAAGTTGCTGTATAGGTCTGTAACCTAGGAATAATAGACTGTACCATCTAGCCTGTGTGTGTAGAAGGCTAGATTGTCTAGATTTGTTAAGTATACTGTGATGTCTACACAGAAACGGAATTGCCTAATGATGCATTTTTAAGAATGTATCCCTATCATTAAGCAACATATGAGTATATTTACAGTTGTTTTCTATTTGGGCAAGTCTTGGGAATATTTGATTAATACCACACAAGCCTTAACTTTTCATACTGATAATACATTGTTTCTTTGAAGCACCTAAGAATTGACTTTCTAGTCAATGAACTTCTTGGAATAACTAAAAACTCATATTGTAAAATTAGATGAATAAAATCATTTAGCTATCATTTTAAAGTTGAGCATTTTATAGAACATAGAACATTTTTATAATGTAAATAGTCCAGGTTGAGAGAAGGCTTATGAATTTGTTGTAATCAGATAGTGTGAGTCAACAGAAAAAAGACACATCAGGAAATGAAAAGTGCAAAAATATAACTTACCAGTATGTTAATTTGGTATGAGCAAATTAATAGTGTTTTGAAAAATTAGGAAATTATAAAAGTAGTTATTTGATGTCAGATGAAGAAAAGAACTTTAGTGTAAGCAAAACAGTTAACTTTTTACTAGAGTAAGTGTAGAATTTATGAGATGATAGAAATTGTTGATCTCTATGGAATGTAAGAATATGCCTTGCAGGGCCAGATAGTGGAAAGGAAGGGCATGTTTTGCAGTAAGGCTGAAGCCAAGGAAGGAAAAGGAGCAAAAGATCTTGCTGTAGGCTCCTGGATTGTTTAATTATTACTGAGAAGTCCAGAGTGACCTTGAGGTAGCCATAGTATTTGTTCAGTAGGCCTTAAATCTTAATAAAAATATAGAATCTATTATTAAGTGAGGTTACACCATGCTGTAAGATAGGAAGTATCAAGCATCTGAGGTTTGCTTTTGTAGGCCTTGCTTTCCAAATGATTTTATTGCTAGGGTAATGTTTAGTAGGTGGTTATGATTACAGGAATATATGGAGAGAAGGTTTTGAGGAAGGAATTGGACTAAGGGAGACCTGTGCCATGAAAAGGGCCAGATATGTAATTTAGAAGACACCAGATATCATTGAACATATTTGTATTTTTTATTAGTTTCTGATGTGCTGATGTTCAGTTCATCTGTAACTTAAAAAGTAAGGTGGACTGGGTGCAGTGGCTCACGCCTGTAATCCCAGCACTTTGGGAGGCTGGGGCAGGTGGATCACCTGAGGTCAGGCATTCCAGACCAGCCTGACTGACATGGGGAAACCCTATCTGTACTAAAAATGCAAGAATTAGCCGGGTGTGGTGATGCACACCTGTAATCCCAGCTACCCAGGAGGCTGAGGCAGGAGAATCGCCTGAACCCAGGAGGTGGAGGTTGCAGTGAGCTAAGATCACGCCATTGCATTCCAGCCTGGGCAATAAGAGCGAAACTCTATCTCGGGGGGTGAAAAAGTAAGGTGGAATGAAGTATTTCATAATATGTTCGCTGTTTGTGAGCGGATTCTTTTTTTATAACATGTAAATATATTTGACACTTTTGCATTTCCAATTTCATTTGTGTTTTCACTAATGTGTTACTTACCCTAATAGGGAACTGAATTTTTTTCCTCTGGTTTAGAAGGCAATACATTTTATTGTATAAAATTTATAAAATAAAAATGTGTAACTGAAAGTTTAAAAAATCACTCATTTTCCTTCACTCCAGAGAAAACTTTTGTTAATTTTTTTTTAGAATGCATGTGTGTATTGAAACAAAATTGGAGTCACACTGAATATAAAGTTGTTGTAATACAGCCACCATATTGTGAGGAAGCTCAGGGCATATAAAGATGCCTTGTATAGGTGTTCGAACCTGCAGGCCCAGCTAAAGTCTTAGGTGACAGCCGGCATACACCATCTGACATGTGAGTGAGTGAGCCTTTAGATAATACCAGTCGCTGGCTGATGGCAAATAGAGAAGCAATGAGGTATCCATGCTGAACCATGCCAAATTGCAGATTCCAGAGCAAAAGAAATGTTAGTGTTTGCAGCCACCAAATTCAAGGGTACTTTTTAGGCCATCAGATTATTCATTTTGCAATCATGTATTTTAAAATAATTGTAATTTAAGTATAACATATATGGTGAAATGCATAGACCTTAAGTGTGCAGTTTGATCAATTTTGACAAATGTGTACACTTGTGTAACTCATACTTTGTATCCCTTGTAAAGGTGAACATAGTAGACCAGAGTGAGCAAGGTATAAATGTTAGATGATTGGTGAAAGAGATTGGGAGGCCTTTGGTTATAATAAAAATATGATAGGAAGCTATCGGATTTTTAGAAATACACTTTGTATTTTAGAATAGTTTTAAATTTACAGAAAGTTGTGAAAATAATAGAGACTTCCCAAATAGCTTACATCTAGTTTTTCCTGTTGTTAACGTGTTACATTAGTATTGTCATTTGTCACAACCAGCGAAACAGTATTGGTACATTATTATTGACTAAATTCTTTACTTGATTGATTTCTTTAGTTTTTGCTTAAGGTCTGTATTAGTTAGCTGCCATAACAAAATACCACAGACTGCATGGATTAAACAACAGAAATTTATTTTTTCACAGATCCGGAGACTGGAAGTCTGAGATCTGGGTGTCAGCAGGGTTGGGTTCCAGTGAGGACTCTCTTCCTGGCTTGCAGAGGGGCACAGTCCCCTTTCCTAGGTGTATGCTTTCAGTGTGACTGGTTATTGTTGATGTTAATTTGGTCACCTGGCTGAGGTAGTGAAGCAAGATAATTTCCCTGACCCCTTTGCTGGCAGGAACTGGGATGTGGGTGCCAAAAGTAACCAGCCACTTAGGCACTGGCACGTGCAGACCCCACTCACTGGAACCCCGTGTGCTCAACCCCCTGTGGGAGGGAACACGCAGGTAAGCGAGTGCAGGAGCCGGGTTGAGTGCTTTTCGGCGCTGGCAGGAGCAGAACTCTGTGTGGACCCTGCGGCCCTAGAAGGAGTGTTACAGTCAGTACTCTTTTAGCTTTGCCATCCATGGACAGTTTAAATGCTAACAGCTCAGTGAAAGGTAAGTGTGACAGACAGCCTCTTGCACCTGCCTGGGAGAGAAGTGGCTGTTGGAATATGAGAAAGGGTGAATATGAAAGATTTTCCTTTCGAATGTGTTAAGATTCAGAGGCTTGCTAGACTTTGAAGTAGAAATATGGAGACCATTGAAAATGTGAGTCTGGAGTTCAGGGTATGGGGCAGGACTTAAGATTCTATTTGGTGGTTGCACATTTTATCCTTAAAGGATTCCATTGTATTTTTCACAGTAAGAATTTCATTTGATAGAGCAAAGAGCCTATGGTGATTTGAATAGAATGAGAAAAATTTAAATCAAACTTGTTTTTTTCCTGAAAGCATTGTGAATAGAAATAAGAGTAAAATATAGGTGATTTTCAGTCAGCATCTGTGACCCATCTGTATCTGACCTGAGTCCCAGCTGATATAGCCAGTTGAACAGTAGAAAATTCAGAATTTGATTTGCATGTCTTAAAGCTACTGAGGAGAAGAATTAGACATTTATTTTTTCCCCCTAGGAACTATGTGCGTATATTTTTGAGCCTTACCTTTTTTTTTTTTTTTTTCTTAGAGGGAAACCAGTCAGGAGTGGGAGGCCTCTGAACAAGCTGTATTCTGTGTAGCCGCCAGCTTCCATTTTTCTCCAGGCAGAACGCTGGCCCTCAGCACCTCTTTCTGCTTCCCCTTGGTCAGACCACTGAGGACTGCCGCTGTCCTGTCTGACTCCTCCTGTTTCGGTGAGTAATATAGGGAGGCTGAGGGTTTGATATTATTTGGCTCCATATTTTAAAAAGATATTTGGTAGTTATATAAAGTTCCATCTAATTTGATCGGTACTACTCAGTACTACTTTTAACTAAGTTGTTGTACAGAAATGGATCCTTTATTATTTAGAAAATATACTTTAAAGTTAATAATATTGGGAGAATTCCTGGTTCTTTCCTTTTCTCTTCCCTCTCCTTTAGTTCTTTATTTATTTTTAGAGCCTTTTGTACTGGTACATCTTCCCTTTCCTGGGGAGTTGATTTTAAAAATTAGATTTGCAAGAGGTATCCTTTTGGAGGATGATGAAAGCCACTTGCACTCAAACTTAAGGAAAATTTTTTTAAGTTCCCTGTATGCCCTTTTTAGATCCCATCCCAGAGAGGAGTGACTTCTGCAATGTTGTGTTATTTCCTTCCTTTCTTCATAGTGTTGTCAACAAATGAATATATGTATGTGGTAATAAACATGAAATTTGCCGTCTTCACCATCTTTAAGTGTGTAGTTCAGTAGTGATAAGTGTACTAACAATGTTGGGTAGTAGATCTCCAGGACTTTTTCATCTTACAGAACTGAAACAGTATACTAATTAAACAAATTCCTATTTTCCCCCAGGCCCAGCCTGGCCTTTTGTTTCTATGAATTTGACTGTTCTAGATACCTCATATAAGTGGAATTTCACAGTGTTTGTCTTTTTGTGAGTGGCATATTTGAGTTAGCATATGTCTTCAAGGTTCATCCATGTTGTCACATATGATATATGTTATGTGACTTATAAAAGCCAGAATTTCTTTCCTTTTGAAAAGCTGAATAATGTTCCATTTATAAAATTCTTAATGTTCATGTTACTGAATTTATAACATTCATGATTTGCAATATTTTTATACCTAGTTTAGGAAATTCTTCTATATCCTGAGATCATAAAGAAAGCCTTCTATATTTTTAAGAAATAATTTTTTTGTTTTAAAACAATATTAAATTTACAGGAAGGTTATGAGTACAATTCAGAGAACATTTTTTTTTCCTGAACCATTTGAGAGTAAGTTGCTGACTTGATGACCCATCGCTTCCAAATATTTTGTGGTATTTTCCTAAAAAAAGGACATTCTTCTGTGTAATATTAAAATGACCATCAAAATGAGAAAATTAATACATTTCCATCATCACATCTTTGACTTTATTCAAGTTTTACCAGTTATCTCATCAAATTCTGTTTAGCAACAGGATCTAGTTTGGAATTACAGGCTGCATTTAGTTCTCATGTCTCTTTAGTCTTCTTAAGTCTAGAACACTCCCTTTATTGAAGTGAGATGTATTCCCTCCTCTTCTGTTTCCTGGGAGGGATTGTATACAATGAGTGTTAATTATTTTTTAAATAGAATTCTCCAGTAAAACCATCTGGTCCTAGATATTTCTTTCCTTCCCTTCCTTTCCTTCCTTCCTTCCTTCCTTCCTTCCTTCCTTCCTTCCTTCCTTCCTTCC
>NW_012105831.1:1649180-1679868 GCF_000951045.1 Mandrillus leucophaeus
ACAGGCGTCAGCCACTGTGCCTAGCTGGCCTAGAGATTTTTTTTCCATGAGATTTTCAATTACAAATTCAGTTTTCTTAACAGTTAATTATAGGGATATTTAAATTCATGTTGGGTGAGTTGTAGTAGTTCATGCTTTTTCTGGAATTGGTGGGTTTCACCTAAGAAATTCTATATTAGCTAATCTATGTGCAGTTTTATTCTTCTTTACCTTATATAGACATATTTTCAGTGAAAAGATAATCTAATATATGTATTTATAAAAATAAATGTATATTTTATATCTGTATCATATAATTTTATATCCGTATCATATAGTTTTATATCTGTATCATATAATTTGGATCAAGCTCTAGATGTAGCCAGGACATGAGTGGCAGGCTATATTTGGCACTGATGGGAGTCTCAGTGACCTGTAAAGCCTATGTGTCTCTACACACTTCAGAGTTTGCTCTGCATGAGTCTTTGACCATGTGAATAGCTATACTGTGGCTATACTGTGCAGACAACTCATTCTATTTCATTTTTTTCCATGACTTATTCAAAATAATGTGATACAATGAAAATCAGATTTGCTATGGTCCCTGACCTCAGGTTTGCTTAGAGTCTCTGTAGAGGTTACAGAGAAGTAATCAGGAAATCAGAAATCAGTGTGGTTAATGTTCTGATGAGGAGGCAACAGGTCCTCATGAGAACAGAGAGAAGAGGTACCTATTTTATTCTCTGCATCTCTAGTACCTAGTACAGTACCTGGCACATAGTAGGATCTCACTAAATCTTTGTTGAATGAATGAATAAACTCAGCTGGGTGATCACAGGATCACTTTTGGGGAGAACTTATGTCTGAGTCAAGTTAGTGATATCTACAGGCAGTAGATGAATGGAGGTAATTCTCTCATGTGGATGCATTAATATTCAGTGTCATAGAAGAACAGAAAGCTTAGCAATCTAAATAATCATCTAAAGCTGTCTGTTTGCGAGTGGGGAGTGGTTTTCAAAAGTGATTGCAGACTGAAGGCTAAGAAGAAGTAACTCTGACTAAGGTATGTATTTGACAAGGTTAGCTATGAACCGGAATTGATTTTTATGAATTAGCATTTTTGGTTCTGGCTGTTGTGTTTACCATTGCTAGGTTTAGTTTCTAACATATCTTAAAAATAATGCTCTCCAAATGAATGAAAAATATTTTTTGTGAAGCGTGATACAGCTTTCTCCAGGTCTTACCTACTAGTCTTATTCATACTCTCTTTGCTTTAAATCAAAACTTTTCTATGCTCTAAATATATCTGTGATAAATCATGAGTTTACCACTAATAATGGTGGGTCATATATTTGTGTTTTCATATGCCAGGTACTGTACCGAGACCCTGCCATGGGTTATCTCATTTAATCCGGACAGTGGCCTGTCTGTAAGGAAACCAAACCCAGGGCTCCCATTTTATAGAAGAGGCAACTAAGGTTTGGGGAAGTTAAATAGTGTTACCAAGGTCACTTAGGTAAGTCTAAGACTCACATTTGAATCTAAATCTGTCTGACTTCATTTAACCACTGAGCTATATGTGCTCTTTCCAATGTTTCATATGTCTTTTTATTAAACAAAAATGGCCCAGGATTTAGTTTTACTTGTGTATAGATCCTTAGAAAGTTCATCCGTTAAATGAGGAAAGAGTTTGTTGTGAAATAACATATTAAGACTCCCCTAAAAGCAAATTACAGAAACCCACTTTAAACTAGCCAGCATGGCTGGATGCAAATGCCCCAATAATAAATACAGTGCTCTTCCTCTCTGTGTCTGCTCCTGTCTCCACTTCCTCTTTCCCTCTCCCTGCTTATCCCACTGCCCCACTCCCTCTCTCATTCTGCTTTTCTTCGAGTGTTGGCCCATTCTTTCTTGTCACAGAAGCAGCCCCAGTTGAAACCAGCTCCACTTGTGATTCTAGGAAGAAAGAGTATCTTCTCCGGGAAGAAAAGGCCTGGGGAAGACTCTTGGTCATGAGGACTGGGGGCTGCGACAGAACTTTGTGAACTATGTGGAATGTAGCTGTTGGGGTGACAACATATCCATACTTCATCTTGATAAGACATATCATTTGATGGTTGAAAGCTATAATTATTTAAAGATAATACACAATATATTTTAATAGCTTTATCAAGATATAATTCACATACCATAGGACTCACCCATTTATTTATTTATTTATTTTTGAAACGGAGTCTCAGTCTGTCACCCACACTGGAGTGCAGTGGTGCCATCTCGGCTCACTGCAAGCTCCACCTCCCAGGTTCACTCCATTCTCCTGCCTCAGCTTCCCAAGTAGCTGGAACTACAGTCGCCAGCCACCATACCCAGCTAATTTTTTTGTGTTTTTAGTCGAGACGGAGTTTCACCATGTTAGCCAGGATGGTCTCGATTTCCTGACCTCGTGATCCACCCACCTCGGCCTCCCAAAGTGCTGGGATTACAGGCGTGAGCCACCGTGCCCGTCAGGACTCACCCATTTAAAGTGTACAGTTCAATGGTTTTAATGTATTCACAGATGTGCAGCTATCACCGCTGTCTAATCTGTAACATTTCCATCACAAAAAAAACCTTGCACCTATTAGCAGTCACTCCCCATTTTTCCCAAACCCCTCGGCCTTAAGCAACCGCTCATCTACTTTCTGTCTCTATCGATTTGCTTATTCTAGACATTTTATGTGAGTGGGATCATACGACATGCGGTCTTTTGTGTCTGACTTCTTTCACCAGCATGTTTTCAAGGTTTATCTATCTTTGCGTATCATCATGCATTTCTTATTATTGCCAAACATTCCACTATATGGATATACCACATTTTATTTGTCTGTCTGTTGATGGACATTTGGGTTGTTTTCACTTTTTCGCAATTATGAATAATGCCGCTGTGAACATTTGTGTAGAAGCTTTTGTGTAGATTTAAGTTTTCAGTTCTTTTGTGTGTATGCCTGGTAGTGGAATTGCTGGGTCATATGATAACTGTGCCTCACATTTTGAGGAACTGTTTTCCAAAGTGACTGTACCATTTTACATTCTCACCATCAATGTGTGAGGGTTCCACTTTCTTTACATTCTTGTCAACACTTACTGTCTTTTTGATTATAGGCATCTTGGTGGGTGTGAAGTGGTATAATGCATATTTTATAACAGGTTGTTTTGTTTGTTAAATAATGGCCTGTTTTCTTGTCTTCTTGCTTTGTATTGGAGCTCTCCCAGTGGGTTCTGAACCTGCTCCACCTCATCCAGTCATCCAGGTAGGCACACCATGTTGATCAAAGGATCAGAAGTGTATGTTTGTTTGTTTTTCTTTTTCTTTATAAATTTCATTATTTACAAATCTAGACAGGGATTATTCCTATTTTCATATTAAGAAAGAGGTTGTAAATGCCAAGGTTACTTGATCAATGTTGGAACAGGGATTTGTATTTAGGATTTATTAGGTGGTAGAGAGCTGCTTGCTTCAGATCTGCAGTGTCAGCTACTTTGATATGATAGGTGGCATTCATATGACACACATCCCGCTTGTGTTCACTGTGTTATATGTAGTTCCCAGCAAACTAGTTGTATCTCTACTGTTTTTTTCTTAGAAATATGAAGGCAAGAGTAATGTTTTAGGAATAATCTTTATTAAATTGTTCATAAACTTAAATTGTTCATAAACTTCACTATTTTAATTTTCATTAGTATAAATTACTTGCAGCACACTCAAAACCGAGCTGCTTTTCTGTGATTCACAATTGTTGCTTCTGACTACTTTATTATGGCGACTTTTGTTAATCAGCCCTGTAGAGCTATTTAACATTCACCTTGGGGTCAGTATAAAATTTGATACTCTGGCAGCCTGTATTCAGAGATGCATAGATGGTCTTCCATTGGTGGCTTTCTCCCTAGCCCTAGAGCAGTTCGTGTATCCAGATTCCATACTGAGTCTTGCCGGAGTACAGCATAAGAGAATCTATGTTGATCACATCTTATGCAAAAATCTGTGTTGATCTCTTGCTGCCCATTTGCCACATATCACTATATAGCTTGAAAGTCAAGCACTTGTGCTTTAGAATTGCTGTGCAGCTCATGCTTAATATTTTAATGACATCAAGCAATAGCAAGAAGAGATTACACATATTGGCAGTACCTTCTAAATTTGGAATAATGTGGTGATCTCCATAAGATAAAACAGGAGCTTGCAGGTATTTAACAACACATATTTGTAAAGCTGATAATGTGCCAGGAATGTGCTGGGGGATACAATGAACAAAATGGATAAAAATCTCTGTCCTTATGAAATGTACTTCCCAGTGATTAATGATTTACTGTGAGATCATTTATAATGTGTACCATCCCGATAAAAAATCTATTGTGATTTTTTTTGGTAACAGTGTCTGAAAACTTTAAAATTTGAAAAAAGAAAATTAAGGCATTAAAAATGTTTAAATTGGTGCATTTAGATAGTATATTATGTAAGTGATTATTGGCTAAGTACCCCAGAGGCAAAATATTACAGATCCCAATCTAATCACTAAAAGTTAACACTTTTTATATTGACGTGATCCTTATTGAAAAGTGTATTTTTTTAGTGAGAGGCAGTGCAATCTCAAAATCAACATCATACCTCTAAATTGATAAGTTGATATTGTATCAAATAGAAATCTCATGATAATGAGGCAGGTCAGGATTTGAATTTTTCATTTCTTTAGAAGCATAATTTGGAGACTTGTAAAATTAACAGGACAGTTGAAATTGACTTTTATTTTTAAACATCAGACGGGTAATGTGCTGATGTAAAAAGGTTGAGGAAGGAGATTTGGGATCTTGTAAAATTAATAGGACAGTTGAAATTGACCTTTAGTTTTAAACATCAGACAGGTAATGTGCTGATGTTGTAAAAAGGTAAAAATAATCATCACACTTAGGAATTACAAAAGGATCAAAATAGACTGTTTTTTTGTTTTTTGTTTTAAAATGGATGTGGGTACTTTTTACCCAGTAGTACCAGGCACCTGGAGATGAATGCTTTCAAGTGAAATAAGAAGGGATCACAATTCTTATTTGGGCTAATGCTTCTTATAGGCACAGCAGGAATGAATGAATGAATAAATGAATGAATGAATTTTATTAGCATATGTAATAAATAAGTAAAAAACTTCACAAGATAATTTTAGGTAGTGATAAGTACTGTAAAGTCAGTAAAGTGGGGTCTATGATAAGTGAATTAGCTAGTCACTTGAATACCTAATAAATATCTAAACTTATTGTGGCCAAAAGGGAACTCCTGATTCCCCTCACCACCAACTTCTCACCAGGGAATGCTTCTGTAGATTGTGAGGTCTGGGAAGCTTTTGAAGATGTTAGTTGAGTTGAGATGTGAATGGTGAAGTATCTGTGTGCATTCTGGGTATGGAGGTGGGGAAGCGTTGGCTTAGAGGTGGAAATGAGTTTAGTGTGTTGGAGACAGTCAGTATGAAACGTTGAAATGTAGCCAGAAAAGAGATAGTGCTAAATGAGGCTAGAGAGGTGGAAGGGGCCTTGATCTTTTTTTTTTTTTTTTTTTTTGAGACAGAGCCTCACTCTGTCTCCCAGGCTAGAGTGCAGTGGCCTGATCTCGGCTCACTGCAACCTCCGCCTCCCGGGTTCAAGCAATTCTCCTGCCTCAGCGTCCCGAGTAGCTGGGACTACAGGCGTCCGCCACCATGCCTGGTTAAGTTTTGTATTTTTAGTAGAAATGGGGTTTCACCATATTGGCCAGGCTGGTCTCGAACTCCTGACCTTCTGATCCACCTGCCTTGGCCTACCAAAGTGCTGGGATTACAGCCTTGATCTTTTAGGGCAGAATAAGGAGCTAGGATTTCACTTTAATCATGGCATTAAATCTATAGAGTGTTCTAGGTCTGGGGATTGATGGCCCCATGACTGTGGATACTGTGTAGAGGCAGAAGAGGAAATAGGGACCTTTCTGAGCTGTTGTCTGGGTAAGAAGCCATAGCAACCATCTAGATGGAGCCTGGGCCAGCTTTGGCAATGTACTTTGCAGACAGAGCTAAAGAACTTAAGTGTGGATTCTATGTGGAAGGCAGGAGATGATTTCTAGGTTTTGATTTGTTTGAACAACTGGATGTGTGATGGTTCAGTTACTGAGATGGAAAATTGGAGAAGTTGATGGTGAGGGGAATCAGAATATCCCTTTTGGACGCAATAGGTTTTAGATACTTCTTAGATAGTCAAGTGAGGTAGCTTAGTGGGCAGTTGAATAAATGTCTGTAGTTCAGTGGCGATGTCGACTAAAATGACAAAGGTAGGTGTCAGCAAAATAGAGCTGACTTCAAAGCCATAAGACTGGATGAACTCCGCAAGGGGATGGGCTCTTCAGTTTGCTTCCTCAAATTGAGAAAGTTGGGCAGGATGGTCTTTAAGGTCCCATCTTTTCCAAAAAGTTAGATGCTTATTGAATTTTAGAGAGTCTCTGTAAGAAACTTGAAAGTAACGGGAATTTTCTGTAAAATGCTTTAGCTTCTTTTAAATCGTGAAAAAGATGAATGGGAAGAAATACAGACATTTAAATATTCCGCATCTGTATTCATTCTGAAATTGCTTGCCCACAAAGCATGATATGTATGATATGTAACTGTGATAAAATATCCTTCTGAATGTGAAAATAATCTCCTTCATATTGTAAGTTTTCATTTAAACTGAAATGGTCAATGTGAACTTATTTTTATTAAAAAATTTTAAACAGCTTTATTGAAGAGTAAAGTGACACCCAATTAGAAGTGTGAAGGCACATATTAGAAGTGTGAAGTTTGATGTTTTGACATAGGTGTCCACCCATAAAGCTGTCACCACTAAAGATAATAGACATGCCTGTCACCCCGACAGTTTCCTCGTACCCTTCAGTACTGTCTCCCTCCTGCCTCTGATCCACAGCCAGCCACTGATAAGCTTTTTGTAACTGTAGATTAGTTTGCATTTTCTAATTTACATATTATATAAATAGAATCACACAGTGGGTAATCTTTTGTTCTGACTTCTTTCACTCAATTATTTTGAGATTTATCCATGCTGTTTTGTGTGTCAATAGTTCGTTTTTTTATTTGCTAAGTAATATCCTATTGTATGGATATGCCAGATTCATTTTTTCAGTCATAATGAAGTTAGACTACCTTCTTTTTCCTTTCAGCAGGTCTTCTGATTTGCTGGCATTATGTGCCATTATGTGCCACTGTGAATCCAGAAAATTTGAGACAGGTCTCAGTTAATTTAGAAAGCTTATTTTGCCAAGGTTGAGGATGCATGCCCCTGACACAGCCTCAGGAAGTCCTGATGACATGTGCCCAGGGTGACCGGGACACAGCTTAGTTTTATACATTTTAGGGAGACATGAGACATCAATCAACATGTAAGAAGTACATTGGTTGGGTCCAGAAAGGCAGGACAACTTGAAGCAAACACAGGAAAACTTGAAGCTGGGAAGGAGCTTCCAGGTCACAGGTAGGTAAGAGAGGAATGGTTGCATTCTCTGAGTTTTTGATTAGCCTTTCCAAAGGAGTCAATCAGATATGCATCTATCTTAGTGAGCAGAGGGGTGACTTTGAATAGAAGGAGATGCACGTTGGCCCTAAGCAGTTCCTAGCTTGACTTTTCCCTTTAGCTTGGTGATTTAGGGGCCCCAGTATTTATTTTACTTTCACACACCTAAGAGACTAAACATGTGAGTATATATACACACAGAGACACACTCCGAACTGTCTTTATAGAAGGGCTTCCTTGTTCTTGTATTCAACCCCCTTCATCCTGTTCAGGGATGAGCTTCCTGGCTTTCGTTTACCACAGCAAGCTTGACAGTGTTGTGGATAGGAAGCAGGCCCACCCTTTCTATGTGTGTGTTCTGTGTGATTTTTGGGGATGTGTGTATGTTGTTGAGCTTTATTTTTTATATGGATTGTGTTTATTTTAGCAGGTCACCTGAAATAAAACTGAAGCTTCATAGTTCAGCCTTTGCTTGTGCTTCATAGTTTAGCACTTGTGAATGCAGTTAATCTAGTACTTTTAATTTCACAAGGGAGTATAAATAAATTTTTTCTCAGTTCATAGGAATTTTGTATAGTTGGTCAAGACAGAGATCAAAATGAGACACTCATTCAGGTGGTAGGTAGATGCCTACCTTTAATCTCTGTCTTATCTTGATTAAATCACTTGCTTTCTGCTTCTGTTTTTGTGCATTTGGAAAAGTTCACTGCTTTTTGGTTCATGTGGATGATCTGAGAATGCACTTGGGGATTTGTGAGTTAATTATTCTCTGGCTGTTTTTAACATCATCAGTTTACCGTGGAGTTTAAGGATGTTTGGGCTCTAGCCTGGCAGTTCTCTGTGCCATTGTCTGGGGTTGTCTGGGGAGGAAGAGAGGATGTTGTGTCTGATACCTGTAGGCCTGTCCTGGCAGAATAGGGCTTCTCACTGGCTGAGCTGAGTGTGTTTGGTTTATGTGGGATTAGAATGCACAGTGGCCATATAATTCAGGAGACAAGAAAGAGCCCTGAGAGAGGAATGTCAAATAAATCTCTCTATTGCGTTCTCATGATGCTTGTTCTCTGTGTAATAAAAAACTTGGTGATCATCGTTTGTATTGTTCATTTAATTGTCCTTTTACTGGCTTTTAAGTTTTGTGAGTGCAGGGACAACCATGTCTGTGTTCATCCATTGTACTCATACAAGAAGTGCTTACTGAATGTTTAATAAGTTGTCTTTATGCTTCTTGTATTTATTTTACATTTGTAGTTACAGAGTTTCTAATTGTAGCAATTAATATTAAGAGCTTTAAGCCCTTTAGGAAAGATGGAAGGTAAATATGAACTGTTTATTAGTCTGCTCCCCTTGACTTTAAGCAAACTCTTGAGGCATGATCTCCCCTCCCCCATTTTTTCTTTCAGTGAATGAAAAGCACAAATGGAGCCAGGCCTTCCACTCAGGGATTGGTAGGAATGCAAAGATGAATAAAATTGTTCCCAAGCCTTAAGAAGCTCACAGTCTAAAGGGAAAGTCAACCTTATAGGCCAGTGACAATTTAATATAAGCACTTACAGAAATTATTTTAAAAGTATTTTGGGAGCCCAGAAAATATGAATAAAGTCTCTTGTTTCTAACTTGAGGAGCTGGGTAGAAGCGACCCCATGAAGTAAAATAGGAGATCCATCAGGAAAGGAGGCAGATTTGGTAGGATGAGGAGGCAGGTTAGGGTGCAAGTGCAGTAAGAATTCAGTTTTGTATGTTTTTAGTTTAATTTTTCCACAGAATGTTATTTTTTTTTTTGTAGGTAATTTGTAGATTTTTATGCTGGTTTATAAAAAGCTCTTTTCTCAGTTGGTAGCATTGAATTCATCTTCAGTATTTATGGGGAGGTCATAGTTCTTGAACTAGATGTTCTCCATTACCTTACCAAAGTTGACTCTACCAGTAGTAAAGCCTACAAGGAAAAAGATCTGCTGCTATGGATACCTAAAAGACCATTTCACGTTAGTACTTACGGGACTGCCTCGTTCTTTGTGTTGGCTGTAGAGCATTCATTCCATCGGCTGAATGTAACATGCTTTAGTAGTCCCCCTGTTTTCCAATTTTCCTATTATATCAGTGCCGAAGTACATATGCATAAATGTAAATATATCATCTCTCACGTTTCTAAATTATTTTCCATTAATGTTATATTGGTATATACTTTTACCAACAGTGTTTTAGTGTGTCTGTTTCCTTATACACTCACCAGTGCAGAGTGGTGCTTAAGTTTATCTGATAGGTGAAAATGTTATTTTATTTGATTTTTAACTTCTATTTCTCGAGTTTGGGCATCTTTTCATATGAATGAGTCATTGGTAATTCTTTTTCTCAGAGCTGATTGTGCCTATACTCTACCTATTTTTCTTTTATATGGTTACTGTTTTATTGTTGATGTGTAGGAGCTTTAGATATATTAAGGAAATTAGCTCTTGGCGATGTGACATACTGTTGCTTTTAAGTTTGTTGTTTGTCCTTTGACTTTGCTTACCCTGTTTTGCCATGAGGGATTTTTTTATACTTATGTAGTGGAATTGTATCTAATTTTAAAAATTGCTTCCAAATTTTGTGTTACACTCAAAACATTTCAGATGTTACCTTTATTGTATTCTGAATACCCATTATGTGTTTGGCTCTATCTCGGGAATTCCAGTTATATTTTGTTGATCTGTTTATCTGCTCATCATTCTAACTTTTAAAAAATTTTATTCTAGTCTCTGAAAGGGCAGTCAATCCACCGTCATTACAAATTTCTTGGCTATCTCATATGTTTATATTTCTCTATTAATTTTTAAATTGACTTTTCTTTTTGAAAAAGCCTATTGACATTTTTATTGTATGGACTTAAATTAATGATTAACATAAGGAGAAATGAACATCTTTATGATTCTGAGTCTTCCTATCCAAGAATGGTGTGCTTTTCCCTTTCTTCAAGTGAAGCTCTTTAAGCAGGGGTATCTGCTTTGGACAGTTTTGTGAACCTCTGTTTCATTACAGCCATTACATATATTTGAGTCTAATACATAAGATTTAACAAAAAACTAAAAAGCCAATATTTGTGTAACCACCCTGGGCAAAAGGTAGAGTATTACCAGGCCACAAAAGTTCCCTGTTTGTCTGTCATTATTGTAACCTCTTCTCTCCTTTCATAGGTAATACTTCAGTCATAATCACTTTCATGTTCTTCTTTATAATTTTATGAATTTTGTAGACATTCCTAGACAAATGGTTTATTACTTACTTTTTGGAACTTCTGTGAAATAGGTTTATATGTTATAATGTATTCTTCTGGATTGATTCAAGAGATGGATAGTTTCTTCTGCACAACATTATGTGTTGAATTCAGTTCATATTTTTGTAAGGAGTTACAGTTCTTTCACTTTTGTTTTTCTGTGTAGTTTCCCATTGTGTGGATATACCATGATATATTTAGCCATTTTGCTGTTAATTTTTTTTCTTTTTTCGCATTTGGCTATGATGAACAACATTGTGTTGAATATTCTTGTACATGTATCTCCTACCCCGTGTTAAACATGTGGATATTGGAGTGGTTGGTCACAGATAGGACTATTTTCAATCCTGTAAGAAACCACTGAGCTTTTTTCTAAAGTAGTTTTTGGCTATGTGCGAGAAATCCCATTGCTCTGCATCATAGTCTGTCTTGGTATTGTGAGACTTTAAAATTTGGGCAATCTGATGGTGTCTTATTTCTGTTTAATTTGTATTATAAAGATTTAAAAAGTGGTTCATTCCTTTGCCTTTGGGTCCTGTCGTCTCTTGTTGACTTTGAGGTTGGTTTGTGACCAAGAGCTTTGCTGATGAGGACACTTGTTTTCTAAACATAGTTACAGAAGAGTTTTGCATGGGAAATTTAAAAAGAATTCAGAGTCCTGTTTCAAACTTGGAGAATAAAACGTTTTGGAGCTAGTATCCAATAATCTAATACATAAACAGCTAGACTTAGATTCCAGCACAGGGCTCTTGAAACTGAAGGTTGTTCTATCTGTACTATTTTTTCAAGTCTGTCTGTGTATTTAGCATTTAAAACACACCTGAATTTGTAATAGCCACATACGAGTGCTCATGGCCCCATGTGGCTAGTGGCTATTATATTGAACAGTACAGATCTGTTTAGAAAATTGCTCAATGATCAGTGTATAGTTGGTATGCATTTTGAGCTTTGATATGCAATTTGATCTTTGGCATCAGGTTGTATACTTCATGCCGTCTCACTCCCCTTCCCATCAAAGCAGGGTCTCACAAAGATGGGCCATTCACCTTGGGAGGGACTGGTTAAGAAGGTAAGTATGTTATCCAAAATCCATTTATATTATTAAAAAAGTAACACTGGAAAACATTTTGTAGTCCATCAGTAGGGATGTGAATGTAACAACTGATTTTTTTGGGGGGGCTGCTTTTATTGGTTTGTTGAAGATTTAATCACTTTGAGCTATGTTGAAATTTAAAGTTTTTTAGTCTATTATGTTAATTTTTGGCTTATTGTAGAATGCTTAATTCTGATGTAGAGGTAATTAACAAGCTTTTGTTGGGCATATGTGAAAGTTGTTGGGCATGTAGCTAGAGGCTATCATATTGAATATGCTCAGAAAATTGCTCAATTAAGTATAAGTGTATGGTTTAATATAGATTTTGAACATGCCAGAAACTCCCTTCTCAAGTAAGAGGGAGGAAATTTAAAGCCTAAAAAGATAGAGAAAATATACAATCTATTGTAGAGGCAGAATGTGAATTTGTGAATAACATTTTTATATTTTCTCAGTCACACTTTAATTAAAGTGTAAGCACCTTTAGTAAAAATAAGAAAATAGTAAGATCAGGTTCAACTTTGGACGAAAAGGAAAACTCTAAGATGGAGAGCCCAGAGGTTGAGGTCTCAAATCTGCCATCCTTGCTGTTTCCTTTTAAAGTGGAAATAGCACTGATCTCACATGAGCATTGAGGTTAATTTAGATTTCATGAAAGGTAGTAACATTTGTCTATTATAAATTTTATATATTATAATACATATTATATATGTGTGTGTGTATGTGTGTGTGTGTATACATATAAACCATAGCTGTATTTTGGTCTTCAGGGCAAAAAACTTCCCTTTCGATTTTTGGAGGTACACTCTCCTGTGTTCTCTCTCACTGTCTGTCTCTTTCCTGCATGCATTTGCCTCCCCAGTCCTGCCCCATCCATAAAAGGATGATTAAGATACTTTTGTTTGGGAAAGTTTTATATCGAAGACCTTTCAGAAGTTATTTGAATGTCTGGGTTTGTATTTCTTCCCATCTTTTCTAGTGAAGTAACAGTCTTGACTTCTTCGTCTGAATGCCCTATGGAATTGTTTCTTGATGTGAATGATGCTGCTGCCTCTTCCTAGAGCCCCTGCCATAGTCTGGCTGTCCTTATCCTTCCTAGCTCAGTTATAAGGCCCAGAACCAAGTATGCTTTTGGGAGGCTCCCTTGCTCCCTGCCAACCCGCTTTCTGTCAGGAAATTGACTGTTCCTTCTTCTGGGTTGCTCTTAGGTCTTTGCTTGGCTAGCATTTAATAAGTTATACTCCAGCTTTGTGTCTGTGACTCCCTCCCCTTGTTCCTTCAGAACCACGTCTTCATATCTCCTGTACAGTTATCCTGGCAGTTACTGGATAAATGTGTGACTTAAGCTCCATGACTTTAGATTAGTCACTTAAGCACTGAGACCTAGCCTCCTCATCTATAAAATGTAGTTTTCTACCTCTTGACCCTAATGTCATCAATAAAGTTGCAGTTGCTGAATCAGATGCCTGGGTTTGGACTTTGTCCTGTTGTGTCTGGAATTGGTGGGTTTTTGGTCTCACTGACTTCAAGAATCAAGCCGCGGACCCTCGCAGTGAGTGTTACAGTTCTTAAAGATGGTGTGTCTGGAGTTTGTTCCTTCAGACGTTCAGATGTGTCTGTCTGGAGCTTCTTCCTTCTGGTGGGGTTCGTGGTCGTGCTGTCAGGAGTGAAACTGCAGACCATCCTGGTGAGTGTTACAACTCTTAAAGGCAGCACATCTGGAGTTGTTCATTCTTCCCGGTGGGTTCGTGGTCTCGCTGGCTTCAGGAGTGAAGCTGCAGACCTTCGCAGTGAGTGTTAACAGCTCATAACGGCAGCGTGGACCCATAGAGTGAGAAGCAGCAAGATTTATTGCAAAGAGTGAAAGAACAAAGCAGTGTGGAAAGGGACCCTAGCGGGTTGCCACTGCTGGCTGGGACAGCCTGCTTTTATTCTCTTATCTGGACCCCCCCACATCCTGCTGATTGGTCCATTTTACAGAGAGCTGATTGGTCCACTTTACAGAGAGCTGATTGGTCTGATTTGACAGAGTGCTGATTGGTACGTTTACAATCCTTGAGCTAGACACAGAGTCACAGAGTGCTAGTTAGCTAGATACAGAGTACCAATTGGTGTGTTTACAAACCTTGAGCTAGACACAGAGTACTGATTGGTGTATTTGCAAACCTTGAGCTAGACACAGAGTGCTGATTGGTGCATTTACAATCTTGAGCTAGACACAGAGTCACAGAGTGCTAGTCCTCCAAGTCTCCACTAGGTTAGCTAGATACAGCGTACCAATTGGTGTATTCACAAACCCTGAGCTAGACACAGAATGCTGATTGGTACACATGCTATCCTCCAGCTAGATATAAAAGTTCTCCAAGTCCCCATCCAGTTTAGGAGCCCAGCTGGCTTCACCCAGTGGATCCTGCACCAGGGCTGCAGGCAGAGCTGCCTGCCAGTCCCCAGCAGCACCTGCACTCTTCAGCTCTTCGGCTGTCGATGGGACCGGGCGCCACGGAGCAGCGGGCAGCACCTGTTGGGGAGGCTCAGGCTGTGTGGGAGCCCACCGCAGGGGGAGGAGCTCAGACACGGCGGGCTGTAGGTCCCGAGCCCTGCCCCATGGGGAGGCAGCCAAACCCGGCCAGAATTTGAGTGTAGCGCCAGCAGGCCGGCACTGCTGGGGGACCCGGCACAACCGCTACAGCTGCTGTCCTGGGTGCTAAGCCCCTCACTCCCCTGGGCCGGCAGTGCTGTCTGGCTGCTCCATGTGTGAGGCCTGCCAAACCCGCACCTGTGCCCGCTGGAACTCACACTGACCCAGGAGCGCAGCATGCAGCCCCAGTTCCCGCCCGCGCAGCCCTTGTTCCTGCCCGTGCCTCTCCCTCCACACCTCCTGGCAAGCAGAGGGAGGGGGCCCCAGCCTCAGCCAGCACAGAGAGGGGCTCCGACAGTGCTGCAGCAGGCTGAAGGGCCCCTCAAGCGCCACCAGAGTGGACGCTGAGGCCGAGGAGGCGCTGAGAGTGAGGGCTGCTAGCACTTTGTCACCTGTCAGTCCCCCAGGGGGACTAAACAGGACACCCCAGCTGCTGTTGGGAATTTGGCCAATGACCATTCTAGGTACTTCCTGCTGGATGGGGCAATGAAGGGGCCCTGCAATTATAGTGTCCTCCAGAGGGGAGCTCTCTAGGCCAGGGAAAGTGCCACCAGGTCAGTCCAGGGGTCCTGGGTAGAAGGTGTTAGTTGAGCTCATTTGGGGTTCCATTTGTAAGACCATCTGTAGCTTGATGGCCTCAATTCTAGAGGAAACAAATTTGACAAGAAGGTTAAAGACACAGGGTCCAAAGGCGAATAACAGCAAGATGGCTGCCACGGGACCTAGAAATGGGAGAAGCCATGTTGCCCAACTCCAGAGGTTGGCATAAGAATTTGAAAGACGTTGTCTGATTTCAGAAGCCTTTTCCTGTAAATGCCGGGCAGCATCTCGTACTATCCCTGACTGGTTAGTGTAAAAACAACACTCTTCTCCTAAGAAGGTGCAGAGTCCTCCTTTCTCAGCAGTGAGGAGGTCTAGGCCTCGGCGGTTTTGGAGAGTCACTGGTGCTAAAGAGTCTATTTGGGATTGTAAAGTAAGATAGATTTCGTTATTTCTTGCAAACTGAGAAATCCTTTGAGAGTGTGTGGTAGTAGGATAATTAAGTAGATAAACTGGCTATTCTGGTTCCTGTAGCAGTAGCCATTCCTAACCCTATAAGTAGGGGTATTAGTTGTTTGACTCTGCACTGACAGACTTGAGCTTTAAGGGGTACTGATAAGGTCTGATTCCCTGGGGCAATATTAATGTTGGGACTTAGAAAGACTAAGGCGCAGGTGCCTGTCCAGTTAGTGGGGAGGCAGATAAGGGTCGATGTTCCACAAAAGAAGAATATACCTTGGCTGGGTAGACAGAACTGGTTATGTATGTTAAAAAGGTGTATGAGTTTGTTGTTTTCATTTTCCCATACCCCTAGAGTACTTGCCAAGGTAGCTCCGGTGAGCAGCTAGAAAGGAGTGTTGGGAGCAAACTGGCTCCCTGTGTTCTATTTTCCCATTGGAGAAAAAAAGTTTTGTATCTACTAGTAACCATTTAAGAGAGTGATTGAAAGGGGGGATAAGAAGGCATTCACTAGTGGTGGGGGCACTGCTGCAGGGGGTGCAGGGGTAAATGGTCATGCAGGGAGTATGTTTGCCATTACAAAATCTGGACTGTTTGTTAAGCAGGGAGGACGTGATGATTTGGGGAGAGGGGGCCTTGAGAAGCAGACAAGCCATCTAAATGGAGCTGTTTGGGTGACTCGGAAGTTACTGTGATCAGTTGGGGCTTGAAGTTGTAGGGTGTAATTACACTGATAGGGTAGTAGGCGCCCCAGGGGCAGGCCTGATAACAGATTGGATGCATGAAGGGGCTTGGAAAGTTAAGATAGTATTCATAGTTACAGGGCTGTGTATGGGCTTTTCATTGCTTGTGTAATAGGTGAGGTTGGAAATGTAAGAACGTAAAAGTTGGGTTGCGCATCCTGTTAGGGTATTCTTGGTCCTATCAGAGACGGGGAAGTCGGCTAATGATTGCATATTTAGAAGTTGGAAAGGGTCTTTTCCTTCATAATGGGGGGGTAAATCAAGTTGGTAAAGACCCAGTTTTTTGCGGGAATGGGAGTGGCAATGTAGTCAGAGGTTGATAGAGAGATACAAAGCCAACAGTCATTTGCCAGGGAAGGATTGAACTGGTTTAACAGACAGTGAGAGTCTTGTAGAGATAATTAGGAGCTAGTGGAAGAGGAGGGGTGATTGTATGAGGTATCCAAGGAAGCAGGAGGGATACATAGGCAAAGAGCAAATAGGAAGGTAAACAGGGTGCTCTGGAAAACGAGATCATTTTATCTAGTCTGAGTTAGAGGTAGGAGTAAATTGCTGTTTTCACTTATCTTTTTTAAGGAGGAAGTGATCTTTCCTCAGGATCAGTTGTAGGAGCTTTTTTTAGTCTGGGATGCTTCCTTCTGAAAGAGGAGGTGCAAGTCTTCCAATGGTTTGCAAGTGTATCAAGGCTGGTCTTGGGACTCCTGAGCTGATGGTCCTGCAGGTTCTTCAGGGGATGTCCAAAGTTTAACTTGGGTGTGGTGAATCCAAGATTCCACTCCTGCCACCCTAACTGCAATGGGAGTAGAGAGGATTACCGATTATGGTCCTTCCCACAAAGAGTCTATAGATGGGGAGGTAGAGGGGAGGGATTTGACCAACACTAGATCTCCTGGTTGGAACAACTCTGTTCCCTTTTCCCTGTGACATTCTTCGGGTAAGTTTTTAAGGTTTTGTTGATATTTTGCCAGATAAGTTATATCTTTGACCAAGTTGGCCATTTCCTGATCAAGTAGGAGGTCATTTGTGAGAAAAGGTCGTCCATACAGCATTTCATATGGACTGAGCCTTATTTTGTGAGGAGAATTTCGGATTCTCAACAGGGCCATGGGCAAAAGAGTAGGCCACGGGAGATGAATTTCTTGTGTTCGTTTCCTTAAGTGCCTCTTGAGTGTTTCATTTGCCTTCTCGACCTTCCCTGAGGATGGTGGCCTCCAGGAGCAGTGAAGGTGATACTGTATCCCTAGCGCCCTGGAAATTCCCTGAGAAATCGTGGCTTTAAAAACCAGACCATTGCCACTCTGTAAGCTTTGGGGAAGCCCAAATCTAGGAGTTATTTCATGAATTAGGACTTAAATCACTTCCTGAGCTTTCTGTGTCTTACAGGGAAAACCTTCTATCCAATTTGTAAAGGTATCAACACAGACCAACAAGTATTGAAATCCCTTTGACTTAGGCATATGAGTGAAGTCTAACTGCCAGTTTAACTGCCAGACCTAGTCTTTGTCCCCCCAAAGTGGCCTTATGATGAACCAAGGGATTATTATTTTGGCACACCTCACAGGCTTTGACTACCTGTCAGATGGTCCGGAGGAGATTTGACCCTGTAAATAGGGATTTGGCCATTTGATTAGTGTTTTCAATACCCATATGAAAAGTTTGGTGTAGGGTTTTAAGTAGTTTTCACTGGCTGGCTTCGGCTATAAGTACCTTTCCCTCTTCTGTTGCCAGCCACCCCAAGGGGAGAAAACTATGCCCCCATGAATGTCCCCACTCTGCTTCAGTTGGGGAATATTGGAGCTTAATCTCGTGGAGGGGGTTGCTCCATACCAAGAAACCTTCCGTAGGTATTTCTAATGGGGGTTTCTGCCTGGCAGCAACTTTGGCCTTAGCATCTGCGTGACGGTTTCCTTCTGCCTTTTCTCCTTCACCTTTCTGGTGGCTTTGGCAGTGTAAGACTGCAACCTCTTTGGGTTTTTGCACTGCGTGCAGTAGCTGTATAATTTCCTTGTAGTATTTAATGGGGATTCCCCCAGAGGTTAGGGACTCCCTTTCTTTCCATATTGCAACATGGGCATGTGGGATTAGATAAGCATACTTGCTATCTGTATACACATTTATTCTTTTTCCCTTTCCCAGTTCTAGGGCTCGAGGAAGTGCCACTAGTTCTGCTAATTGGGCACTGGTCCCTGGGGGAAGAGGCCCAGTTTCAAGTATGACCACATCACTAACTATGGCATAACCTGCCGTTCGTATCCCATTTCCCACAAATGAACTTCCATCAGTATATAGGTTAAGGTCAGGATTAGCTAAGGGGACTTCTAAGAGATCATCTCGGGCGACATAAGTCTATACTATAATTTGTTGGCAGTCATGCTCTATCACTTCCCCATCCTCTGGGAGAAAAGTGGCAGGGTTGAGGGCCACACACGTACGTATTTGAAGCACTGGTCCCTCAAGGAGTAGCACTTGGTATCTAAGTAGGTGGTTGTCTGATAGCCATAAACTTCCTTTGGCACCTAGTATGACATTTACATCATGAGTAGTCCAGACAGTGAGATCCTTTCTATGTATTATTTTGATAGCCTCTGACACTAAGACAGCCACCACTGCAACTACCCATAAACAGTGAGGCCAGCCTTTTGCTACTACATCAATTTCCTCACTTAGGTACGCCACTGGTTGTGGAGTTGTCCCACGAGTCTGAGTGAGGACTCCAAGAGCTATACCTGTTCTCTCTGTGACATTTAGAGAGAAGTTTTGCCCTATGGGAAGGCTTAAAGCTGGAGCTTGTACTAGGGCCTGCTTTAAAGTTTTGAAGGCTGTTTCTGTCTCTGGTTCCCATTGTACTAGATGAGTATTTGCCCTCTGGGTTTCCTTGATTATAGAGGGGCCTGGCTATCTCGCTGTATCCAGGGATCCATAATTGGCAAAAGTCGGTAATTCCAAGGAACCCCCGCAACTGTTTTAATGTCTTACGGCGAGGATAAGCCAGTATAGGCTGTATTCATTCCTTACTGAGGGCCCTGGTCCCCCTGGCTAAGATTAGGCCTAGATATTTGACCTGCTGTAGGAAAAGCTGGGCCTTTGACCTAGACATCTTGTACCCTTGATTAGCTAGAAAGTGCAAGAGATCTAGAGTAGCCTGCTGGCTTGAGGCTTCTGAACTGGTAGCCAAAAGTAAATCATCCACATACTGAAGGACCAGAGTGCCTGGACTTGAGAAGTGGCCCAGATCTTGGGCTGGTGCCTGACCAAACAGGTGAGGGCTATCCCTAAACCCTTGGGGCAAGACAGTCCACGTAAGTTGGGATGTTTGGTCTGTGGGATCCTCAAAGGCAAAGAGAAACTGGGAGTCAGAGTTCAGGGGAATACAGAAGAAGGCATTGTTGAGGTCCAGAATAGTGAACCATTCTGCTTCCTCTGGTATTTGAGAGAGCAAGGTATAGGGGTTGGGTACAACTAGATATAATTACTGCCTCATTGATGAGCCTAAGATCTTGCACTAGTCTCCACTGACCATTTGGTTTTCGTACTCCTAGAATTGGGGTGTTGCAGGGACTGCTGCATTTCCTTACTAAACCTTGAGCTTTTAAAAGTTTAAGAATATCCTGTAATCCTCTATGAGTTCAGGCCTTAAGGGATATTGTCTTTGGTAAGGAAAAGTGTTCAGATCTTTTAACCTGATTTGGACTGGGTGGGCATTTTTTGCCCTTCCAAATTGTCCTTCCAGTGCCCAGGCTTCAGGGTTGATTCCCTCCTCAAGTAGGGGACAACAAATGGGTAACTTGTTCCCCATATTCATGTAGATAATAGCTCCAGCCTTGGCTAATATATCCCTCCCTAATAAGGGTGTGGGACTTTCAGGCATAACAAGAAAGGCATGTGAAAAGAGCAAAGTCTCCCAGTTACAACTGAGGAGGTGGGAGAAATACCTGGTTACAGGCTGTCCCAGGATGCCTCGGATAGTAACGGACCTTGAGGACAGCTGTCCAGGACAGGAGATTAACACTGAGAAGGCCGTGCCAGTGTCCAGGAGGAAGTCAATTTCCTGGCCCTCAATGGTTAAGCCTACCCGGGGCTCAGTGAGGGTGATGACATGAGCTGGCACTTGCCCCAGGCACCCTCAGTCCTGTTGCTGGATCATCTGGTTGGGAGCTTCTGACCCAGAGAACCTTCATCCTCTGGGGCAGTGCACCTTCCAGTGATTGCCTCAGCATAATGGGCATGGATGAGGGGGCAGCTTGTTTCTCATTGGACAATCTTTTTTAAAGTATCCTAGTAAACCACACTGATAACAAAGCCTACTGAGTGGCCTGCTCCATTTTCTGTCCTCCCTGAACCATCAAGGCTTGTTTGTCTGAGGGCCATGACTAAGGCTGTGGCCTTTCTATGATCTCGCTTTTCCTTTTGGGCCTGTTCCTCTTGGTCCCTATTATAGAACTCCGAGGTTGCCAGGTTTAATAATGTCTCCAAATTTTTTTCAGGGCTCAGGGCTTGCTTTTGGAGCTTTCTCCTGATATCCGCAGCCGGCTGGGTAATAAACTTATCTTTTAGAATCAATTGACCCTCAAGTGATTCAGTTGACAGGGAAGTATATTTTCTTAATGCCTCCTGTAGCCACTCGAGGAAGGCAGAAGGATTTTCTTCCTTTCCCTGAGTTATAGTGGACATCATTGCATAATTCATGGGCTTCTTCCTAATTCTCCGTAGTCCTTCTAGAACACAGGTCAACAGATGTTTACGACTCCGGTCCCTATGATCTGAGTCTAGGTCCCAGTGGGGATCTATACTGGGGATGGCTTGCTGACCAGTAGGGAATTTATCCCTTTCTTTGGCTGTCATTCTATCATTTACTTGACTAAGATACCAGGTATTTCCAAACTCTCGGGCTGCAGCTAAAGCTGCATTCTTTTCATTAAAGGCCAGGGTTTGGTCTAACAATAACATGACATATCTCCAAGTGAGGTTGAAGGTTTGCCCTAGACCCTGTAGGACATCTGTGTACCTATCAGGATCATCTGAAAACTTCCCCAGGTCTGCCTCGATCTGTTTTAAGTCAGAGAGGGACAAGGGGACATGTACCCGGGTTGGGCCGAATTCCCCTCACTCTACTGCTTGATGGGGACATAACCAATAGCCTGAGGGTTTTTGTGGTCCTTTGGAGATTTCTTTGCTTATTTCCTTCTGGGCAGGAGAGATTGGAGGAGAATTATCATTAATAGGAGGGGGAGCTATAGGGAGGCTAGGATATGGGGGTAAGCTAAGAGGTCCCCCTGTGGGATGTAAATTGCAAGCTTTCTATAGTTGGGTGCTCTCGTTCAATGAAAAGAAAGCTTGGACATAAGGTATTTCACTCCATTTGCCTTCCCTCTTACAAAAAAGGTCAAGCTGCAGGATAGTATTGTAATTTGTACTTCCCTCAGGTGGCCATTTTTCCCCATCAGAGAGAGAATATTGGGGCCAAGCGGTAGTGTGGAAAAAAAATGAGCCACCTCTTTTTCAGGGTTTGTGGGTCAAATTGGTCCCAATGGCTTAGGATGCATTTTAAGGGTGAGCCTGTTGATGCCTGTTTCCCATCTGAAAGACAAAACCACCTGCGGTTTTGGTTTGTTTTGTTTCTCCCCCAGCCCAAGAACCCGCAATGGTCCCCGGACCCTGCTGATTGGAATAGTTGCACTCACTGATGCAGCAGCAGAAACAACCCTTGCCCAAGAACCCACAACGGTCCCTGGACCCTGCTGATCAGAATAGTTGCGCTCACTGACGCAGCAGCAGAAACACTAGCTTTTCCCCCAGACTACATGGAGGACTGAGGAAGGTTGGATTTATGGCCCTTACCGACACATTCTTGAAATCCTGCACCCTTGCCTGTCCACCCAGACCACACGGAGGACCGGACTGAGAAAAATCGGATTTAGTGGCCCTTACCGACGCATTCTCAAAACCTGTACCTGTTAAAGTCCTAAGCATTTTCATGTTAGTATTGGGACTTTACCCTTGTCTTATAAAGATGTTATGCCCCAAAAATGAAGTGGAGGGCCATACCCTGAGGGAGAGAAGGGATCTCCAGCGTTGGAAGAGTGACACCTTTTGTTCTCACTTATATGAATAGGAAGGATACAATTTCTGAGGCTCCCCATATCCTAGCTTCAGGAATAGCTTTTGTTAGGCCTGTTAGTCTGAGGAGGGACCTGAAAATTCCAGATAGTACCCCCTACAACAGGGATTTGGGTAAACATTATGTTTTTCTGATTGGTGAGCCTGGGTGCCTAAAGAAGGTAACAGAGTCCTGGAGTTCATACTAGAAGTCATTCTTATAGGAGAAACTAGAAAAGCACTAGAGACAGGGAGCAATTTTTAGAAGCAGGACTAACCTCAGAGAATAGAGGCAAGAGGAAGTTTGTCTGGCAGGCATTAGGATGCAGGGGGCAAGGGTCAGGGTAGATAGAATAGATGGGCAAGTCTCGCTTGGGCGACATGTCTTTGAGAGTTCTGCTCACGGCCGTAGGGTCAACCAACTTGTTGTCGGGACCCCGAAGCTGCATGGCTTTCCTCTCAGTCGACCCTCGGCTCAGCCCAGAAGTACAGGAAAAGCAGAAGCTGGTTTTTGGCAAACCAACACTCCCAACTCCGAAGAATTGGGAGTTGTTAGAGAGCCCTTTCCCAGAAAGCCTAACACCCGTGTCTTAAGTCTGGAGGCTGCGTTAGTCACTTTTAACTGGCCGACAGGTGCCCGGTATTTAGCCCCTGAATACTAAGGAAAAATAGGACAGAATGGCAAGCAAAAGGGGTCTGTTGGTGCTCACCACTCAGCGATAGTCGATGTCCCACTGCTTGGTGATAGGTGAAAGTCTCACCGCGTGGCGATAGCCAATAGTCCCTTTGTGGTCACCAAAATGTGTCCGGAATTGGTGGGTTCTTGGCCTCACTGACTTCAAGAAGGAAGCCACAGACCCTCACGGTGAGTGTTACAGTTCTTAAAGATGGTGTGTCTGGAGTTTTTTCCTTCAGACGTTCAAATGTGTCTGGAGTTTCTTCTGGTGGGGTTCGTGGTCTCGCTCTCAGGAGTGAAACTGCAGACCATCCTGGTGAGTGTTACAGCTCTTAAAGGCAGCACATCTGGAGTTGTTCGGTGGTTCGTGGTCTCGCTGGCTTCAGGAGTGAAGCTGCAGACCTTCGCGGTTAGTGTTAACAGCTCATAACGGCAGCGTGGACCCAAAGAGTGAGAAGCAGCAAGATTTATTACAAAGAGTGAAAGAACAAAGCAGTGTGGAAGGGGACCCCAGAGGGTTGCCACTGCTGGCTGGGGCAGCCTGCTTTTATTCCCTTATCTGGCCCCACCCACATCCTGCTGATTGGTCCATTTTACAGAGAGCTGATTGGTCCACTTTACAGAGAGCTGATTGGTCCGATTTGACAGAGTGCTGATTGGTACGTTTACAATCCTTGAGCTAGATACAGAGTCACAGAGTGCTAGTTAGCTATAGAGTACCAATTGGTGTGTTTACAAACCTTGAGCTAGACACAGAATGCTGAGTGATGCATTTACAATCCTTGAGCTAGACACAGAGTCACAGAGTGCTAGTCCTCCAAGTCTCCACTAGGTTAGCTAGATACAGAGTACCAATTGGTGTATTCACAAACCCTGAGCTGGACACAGAATGCTGATTGGTGCTCATACTATCCTCCAGCTAGATATAAAAGTTCTCCAAGTCCCCATCCAGTTCAGGAGCCCAGCTGGCTTCACCCAGTGGATCCTGCACCAGGGCTGCAGGCGGAGCTGCCTGCCAGTCCCCAGCGACGCCTGCACTCTTCAGCCCTGGGGCTGTGGATGGGACTGGGTGCCACGGAGCGGGGGGCGGCACCCCTCTGGGAGGTTCAGGCCATGCAGGAGCCCACCACAGGGGGAGGAGCTCAGACACAGCGGGCTGCAGGTCCTGAGCCCTGCCCCGTGGGGAGGCAGCCAAACCAGGCGAGAATTTGAGTGTAGCGCCGGCAGGCTGGCAGTGCTGGGAGACCCAGCACTACCACCACAGCTGCTGGCCCCGGTGCTAAGCAGCTCAGTGCCCTGGGCCGATGGTGCAGGCCGGCCACTCCGTGCACGGCCCCCGAGCCCACGCCCGCACCTGCTGGAACTCACACTGGCCTGCAAACGCAGCGCACAGCCCGGTTCATGCCTCCACAGCCCCGGTTCCTGCCCGCGCATCTCCACACCACCCAGCAAGCAGAAGGAGGGGGCTCCGGCCTCAGCCAGCCCATAGAGGGGCTCTCTAGGTGTGGTGGCAGGCTGCAGGGCCCCTCAAAAACCTCCAGAGTGGACGCTGAGGTCGAGAAATCACTGAGAGTGAGGGCTGCTAGCACTTTTTCACCTATCACTATGACATTAGAGACCACTGCTTCTTGAGCTCCCACCCTCCAGGTCTACTCATTCTTAAGCTTCTTAGAAGATTGATCCTCTGCTACTCTTGGTACTTGGCCTTGAATGTGTCCTTTGCAGGTCTTTAGGATTCTGCCTTACATCTTGTCTTTCTGTAGCTTTTCTTCAGATGTGTCCATCACTTCCAGATTCACATTTGTCTTGTTGACTCCAGACTAGTCTTCCCAAATCACATGTGGAGTGTGCACACTTGTCCCCTGGGTGCACTCAAACTAAGCATGTCTGAGGTGGAATTCATTCCTCTCCTGGAACTACTCTTCCTCCCTGTATTTCTCAATTTTGATTAATGTTGTCATCATTTATGAACGTTCCCATTTCTTAATCCCCCCTCATCTGGTGACTGGTCCTGACAGATCCAATCTCAAGTACTCTTTGAATTGGTCCTCTCTTTCATCCTCCGGCATCTCCAGGCCTTCCTTTCTCATGGGGACTGGAACGGCAGCCTCCTGACCTGCTGCTCTTGCACACTCAGTGTCCCATTCCTTCCTTTGTGGAAGCAGAGGGCCAGTCATGTCACTTTCTTATTTTAAACATCTTCAGTGGTTTTGTCATCACTGTGGGCTCAAATGCCTTAGTGTGACATACAGAGCCCCTCACTTTTGAACCATCCACTTTCCAGACTCATCTTTCAAGATCCCTTTCCACTCTGTGCTCATTTGCACTTTCATGTCCAAGTGCTTCCTTCACGTTGTTTTCTTCATTAGAGTGCTCTTTCCCCTATTGCCCAACACAGTTGTTCTCACACCTTGAGGATTATGGGAACTTGTGTTTTATTTTTTAATATATACTTTCAGTCCTCTTCCTCCAAAGATTTTGATTCAGTATCTGGATTGAGGCCTGTTCTCATTTTATCTGAAAGATGGCAATGTTGAAAGAGGTGATTGCAAAAATTTTATAAAATTCTACACATACATTGTCCTAGAATGCTTCTAAGTAATTACACTTTGTTTTGTAGTGTACAAATATACAGAAAGTGATAGTGGGAGGGAGAGCAGCTCCTCCTGTGGTTGCGGAGATTGGCTGGAGTGGAATCTGCTGCTCTGACGCAGTGTGCTCACCATGCACCCCTTCAGGCATTCCTCTGTGAGACACGATTTCCCTCAGTTGCCCAGGCTAGACTACGGTGGCACGACGTCGGCTCACTGCAACCTCCGCCTCCCTGGTTCAAGTGATTCTCATGGTTGAGTTTCTTCTTTATATGCATGTGTTTTCTGTTATATTCTTAAGTCATCCTAACCTAGGATTGAGAGTCATACATATATAGATTTCCCGTGTTTCCTCATAGTAAATGCTCAGTAAAGTTTTGTTAATTAAGAGCTACTTGGAAGAAAAAGAAAAGAAGAGGTATTTGAAACAAAGTTTTTAAATAGCCAAAATGGAAACTCAGAAATGACAGATAAAGAATTCAAAGCATGGGTTGCAAAGAAGCTCAGTGAGATCAGCACAAAGTTGAAAATCAACACAAAGAAACTTGTAAAGCAATCCAGGAAATGAAGGAAGAGATAAACATCTTAAAAAGATATTAGAGCTCACGCCTATTATCCCAGCACTTTGGGAGGCTGATACAGGTGGATCACGAGGTCAGGCTATCGAGACCATCCTGGCCAACATGATGAAACTCCGTCTCTACTAAAAATACAAAACTTAGCTGGGTGTGGTCGTGGGCACTTGTAATCCCAGCTACTCGGAAAGCTGAGGCAGGATTATTGCTTGAACCCAGGAGGCAGAGGTTGCAGTGAGCTGAGATAGCACCACGGCACTCTAGCCTGGTGACAGAGGGAGACTCCATCTCAACAGACAAATGAAAAAATATATTAGTCAGAGCTTCGGAAATTGAAAACTTCACTCAATGAATTTCAAAATATAATTGTAATTTCTTGTCAATAGACTGGACCAAACAGAAGGAAACAATTCAGAACTTGAAGACCAACTTTTTTTAACTAACCAAATGAGACAAAAATGAAAAAGAATTTTGATAAATTAACAAAGTTTTCAAGAAATATGGGATTATGTAAAGTGAGCAAATCTACAAATTACTGCCATTCCTGCAAGAGAAGAAGAAAAAGCAGACAACCTAGAGACTATATTCAAGGGAATAATTTAAGGAAATTTCCCTAATCTTGCTTGATGTAAGTGTCCAGACACAATAAATCCAGAAGACATTTGCAAGATAATACACATAATGAACATCACCAACGCATATTATTACCAGACTGTCCCAGGTCAATCAGTGCTAAAGAAAAAATCATAAAGGCAGCTTGAGAAAAAGGGCAAGTCACATACAAAGGAAACCCCATCAGGCAATAGGAGACTTCTCAGCAGAAACCTTAGAAGCCAGGACAGTTTAGGGGCCTATTTTCAGCATTCTTAAAGAAAAGAAGTTCCAGCCAGGAAGTTCATATCCCACCAGACTAAGCTTAATAAGTGAAGGAGAAAGAGAATCTTTTCTAGACAAGCAAGCACTAAGAGAAGTCATTACCACCAGTGCAGCTTTGCAAAAGATCCTTAAGAGAGTTCTAAAAGTAGAAACAGTACAACATTATCTGCTACCACAAAAACACACATAAGCGCATAGCCTGCAGACTCTACAAAGCATCCACACAATAGAAACTGTAAATCATCCAGCTAACAACTTCATGATAGGATCAAAATCTCACATATCAATGTTAATCTTGAATGTAAATGCCCTAAATGCTCCACCTAAAAGGCACAGAGTGGCAAGTCCAATGAAAAAAAAAGATCTGTCCATCTTCTGTCTTCAAGAAACTCATCTCACACATAATGATACCCATAGGCTCAAAGTAAATGGCTAGAGAATAGTCTACCATGTAAACAGAAAACAAACAAGAGCAGGGGGTCACTATTCTTAGGTAAGATAAAATGGATTGTAAATCAGCAACAGTAAAAAAGGACTGAGAGGGGCATTACATAATGATAAAGGGTTCAATTCAACAGAAGACTTAAGTATCTTAAATATATACCCACGCAACTTTGGAGTACCCAGACTGATAAAACGAGTACTTCTAGACTTACAAAAAGGTTTAGCCACACAGTAGTAGCAGCGGACTCTACACCCACTGAAAGCATTAGAAAGATTGAGGCAGAAAACAAACAAAGAAATGCTGGACTTACACTTAGCACTTGACTAGTTGGACTTAAAGGACATCTACAGAATACTCCACTTATCAGCCACAGAATATATATTCTTCTCATCTGCACATGGAACATACTCCAAGATCAACTGCACACTCAACCATAAAGCAAGTCACAATAAATTCAGAACACCAAAACTCATACCAGCCATTCTCTTGGACCACAGTGGAATAAAAATAGATACCAATATCAAGAATATCTCTGAAAACCACACAATAACATGGAAATTTAACAACTTGCTTCTGAGTGACTTTCGGGCAAACAGGGAAATCATGGTAGAAACATAAAAATTCTTTCAAATACGTGACAACTGCTGAGACAAGCTCAGTCAGGGAGACCCTAACCCAGCGGCACTAGAGGAATTAAAGACACACACACAGAAATATAGAGGTGTGAAGTGGGAAATCAGAGGTCTCACAGCCTTCAGAGCTGAGAGCCCCAAACAGAGATTTACCCACATATTTATTAACAACAAGCCAGTCATTAGCATTGTTTCTATATTAAATTAACTAAAAGTATCCCTTATGGGAAATGAAGGGATGGGCCAAATTAAAGGAATAGGTTGGGCTAGTTAACGGCAGCAGGAGCATGTCCTCAAGTCACAGACCACTCATGCTATTGCTTGTGGCTTAAGAATGCCTTTTAAGTGGATTTCTGCCCTGGGCAGGCCAGGTGTTCCTTGCCCTCATTCCGGTGAACCCACAACCTGAGTGTGGACGTTATGGCCATCATGAACATGTCACAGTGCTGCAGAGATTTTGTTTATGGCCAGTTTTGGGGCCAGTTTATGGCCAGATTTTGGGAGGCTTGTTCCCAACATGTCCCCCTTCTTTGATTTGCAAATCGATAAAAGCAAAGGCAGGTTTGTCACAGTGAGCTACTTCTCGCAGGAGTCAGGATCCACATCTGCAGACTATACAAAGACAAACAACACAGATTAAAAGCATAATCATCATTGAAATTACAGAGCTTCCAAGTGTTTTTATCCATTTTAATGGGTTACTAGCTGCTAATTTGTCTACAGCTCCTTTAAGCACTCCAGTGCCTGGTGTTAAGGTCAGGTGTGCCTGGGATGCTTTAAATATTTATTCTTTTAATTTTGCGATATCTAAAAAGGAGTTTGTAGAGTGTCCTTCTAGATGCTTTTTTATTCTTTCCCAAATTTTGATCTTATCTTTAAGAGCATTTAATAGTTTCCACAAATCCTTATGTTAAGCTCCTAGAGTGGGCCATATCATTTGAGGTTGAGATGCCACTATATCGCCATGGTTCTAGATAATAGGAACTCTTGTTGTACTTCTTCTTATATCTACCATCTGACCATTTTGTTCAGACCAGCTGAACATAGTGTGGCCACGACATGTAGACTGAGAGGTGCAATTCAAGCTAAATATCCCCTTAGGGGACCAATTAATAATGATTCCAGAGGAATCATTGTGCAGCACCTCTACCCATTCTGCAATGCAATCTTCCTAAACAAGTATGTTCATTTTTTCTGATCAGGTTCAATTTTATTTACAAATAGGTTTTTGAGGGTGGTATGCTTCAATTATAGGGGCAGATTTATTATGGTAAATACTGCGATCAGAAAGCATGTGTAACTGTGTCATAGAGTGATTACATCTAGGCATTATTGCCAGCAAAGATTGATAAATATGCCCAATAGTATAATTGTTCTCTGTGTCGGCGCTTATTGAAGGAATACTCATGGCAGTGGTGATAACTGCTGTCATAGCTACCATTAAATTACTCGTTGTGACTGGTTGTCCTGCTTTCCTCAGATTTTGTTTGCCATCTGTGACAGCTTCTTGATCTGTCCCCAGGTAGGTGGCTGTGTTTGACAGCTGTTGATTGTGACAGTTGGGGTCCTCCTCAGCGTCAGTCTCAACATGGCTGCAACTGGGGGATCCTCAGGATCTTTCCAGAATCTCTTCCTTGGCATCTGGCTCATGATAAAGTTTCAGGTGTCTTGATGGTATCCAAATCGGCTATTGATTTTGGCCTGGAGAAACACAAGCATAATCTCTACCCCAAGTTATTATTTTACCTATTTCCTAACTTTTTGTTATCAGATCTCTCCACCAAATCAGTTGTTCTGCTTTTGTCTTTGCAGCTGGTTTCTGTAGATGCTGTTCAGCTGCTGATAACATCTGGCCTTTGGGCAGGCTCAAAAAATTTAAAGTTAATAATGCTAGATTCAGTTGTATCTATGGTGTTCCATATTCTATGTCTCCCCCTTTCTGCTTCTGTAACTGCTGTGTTAGGGAGAGATTGATTCTTTCCACTATGGCTTGTCCTTGATAATTGTATGAGATACCAGTAATGTGTTTTATATTCCACGTAGAGAAAAAAGTAGCTAAAGCTGGGCTAGTATAACCTGGGGCATTATCTGTTTTAATAGAAGCTGGAATACCCGTCACCACAAAGTACTGCAAAAGATGATGTTTAACACAGGCAGAAAACTCTCCTGTTTGGCCTGTAGCCCAGACAAAGTGAGAAAAGGTGTCCACACATACATGTACATAAGCTAGTCTCCTAAATGAGGGAACATGTGTGACATCCATATGCCAAAAAGAGTTAGGTTCCAATCCTAGAGGATTAACTCCTCCTGTAAAAGATGAAGAATGTACCATTTGGCAAGTTGGGCATCGCTGGATAATAGCTTTAGCTTCTTTCCAGGCAATGCTGTATCTGCGTTTGAGACCAGAGACATTAACATTGGTTAAATTGTGAAAGTGTCTACCATTAGATACCGCATTAGCAACTAGGTGATCAGCCATTTAATTCCCTTCAGTCAAAGGTCCTGGAAGAGATGTATGAGCCCTAATGTGAATGATGT